>NC_058416.1:36292183-36592183 GCF_002201575.2 Neomonachus schauinslandi | reverse complement strand
CATTAGATTCTGAGTTCTATAGGGCAAAGCTGTATCTTTCTCATGTTTCAATTATCTCAGCTTCTGGTATAGTATTAAACAATGCATATTAATGCATTCATTCAAAAACCACAGAAACTATATTTGCTTTATTAAATGGAAAAGGGGTATTTATTTAGATATATTAACTGGCTTCTGACAACTTAGGTCCATAAAATCTTGAAAAGCTGAGGAAGAGTTCTGGACTGGGTATTCTTAGGAAACTACAAACTCTGAGAACATATTCCTCTTACTGGATACTACATTTCAAGTTCAGAATGGTGGCACCATTCTTAAAACTGAAGAAGCATTCAACTTTTCCCCTAGACACATAGCAAAGAAATGTATTTCAATTCCTGTTCCAACCCTAGTCAATGGGTGATGGCTGCACAAAGCTCTGATTTTGATGAGGCTTCACAGAATTAGAGACCTCTGCCATAAGCAAGAGACAGAGAAACTTATGGGGAAAAGGGCATGTATGACATATACTTGTCATTCTTGCTCCAAAGAAAAGGTGGCATGGTTCAGACAAAATGAAAACTTGCAGAGTTCTTCGATAAACTATCTTCAAGGATCAGAAGCACCTGATGATAAAATTTTGAGTTTATAACTAAATTTTATTGGCTCTTATTGACTACCTTAGATGGTATATCTTTCTAGAGAGTAAGACTAATTTTTTTAAACTGCTGACCTCTGGGAACAATCGATGAAATCAGGTTTCAGTTTTATCTTTTAAGAAACAAAAGTATATTGTACAGAAGCATTCTTAGAGAACATAAAATACAAATTACCATTTCATTAAACAAGTCTATACATCCTTAACACTGTATTTTAATAACAAATGAGGTTTCTAACACAGTAAAGAAGTTTTAAAATGCCTACAGAATGCTATCACATCCATATGATGCACTGACTAATGTAACAAAAATAGAAACCAAATCAAAGTTGAAAGTAAACATGAAACAGGAATATTTTAACCAAATGATGCTTACTACTGGCACTAACTTCTTATAATAGAAGTAACTACTTAGAATTTGTAAAATGACAGCAAACAAGCACTTAGTAAATCTCATTGTATCTAACCTCATTAGAGTATTCAAGGTATTAAGGGGCCAAAAATATATCTAGTGAATATTTTATTTCACATATTCATATTCACATATGACTAAGTAACATCTGATAATAAAACGGCATACTTATTGCTCTGGATTATTTTAAAGATTTTATTTAAGAGAGAGACTGCGCACACATGCGCACGAGCAGGGGAAGGAGCAGAGGAGAGGGAGAGAGAGAATCTAAGCAGACTCTGTGCTGAGAGGGTGGAGACTAATGCAGGGCTCCATCCGACAACCCTGAGATCATGACCTGAGCCGAAACCAAGAGTAAGACTCTTAACTGACTGAAGGCCTACGCTTAACCGACTAAGGCACCCAGGCGCCCTGCTCTGGGTTATTTTAATTAGCAGTTGTTTCACTGTATAACTACGAGGATTTTTAGACTCATTTAAATAACATAGAGCTTTTAAAAAATTCACACTGAAAACACTTTATATTAAAAAAGATAGGTTTGGGGCGCCTGGGTGGCTCAGTCGTTAAGCGTCTGCCTTCCGCTCAGGTCATGATCCCAGGGTCCTGGGATCGAGCCCCGCATCGGGCTCCCTGCTCCATGGGAAGCCTGCTTCTCCCTCTCCCACTCCCCCTGCTTGTGTTCCCTCTCTTGCTGTCTCTCTCTCTGTCAAATAAATAAATAAAATCTTTAAAAAAAAAAAAAAAGATAGGTTTGGGGCACCTGGGTGGCTCAGTCAGTTGGGTGTTTGCCTTTGGCTCAGGTCATGATCCCAGGGTCCTGGGATCAAGCCCCGCATTGGGCTCCCTGCTCAGCGGGGAGCCTGCTTCTCCCTCTCCCTCTGCCTCCTCCTCCTGCTTGTGCTCTGTTTCTTGCTTTCTCTCTCTCTCTCTCAAATAAAATCTTTAAAAAAAAGATAGGTTTTCTGTTTAAATATTATTTTCAAGTCACATGCTTTGAAAGATATTAACCTTAAAAAAAGTCTATGCTGTAAGAAAAAATTATGCTTTAACCAGTCAATAAGCTCAATCACTAGCAGTTAGCTTTTTATTGGTTCCTGGTGGGGAAAATTACACCCAACTGGAAAAAAGAGCTTTATGCTATTGATGTAAAATTTCACCACAGCTGTAACTGTTCTGTTCATCAATGGATATAAAAGCAAGAAACCAAAGATAAAGGAACTAGATCTTTCTTCATCATTCTAGCCAAGACATGGAGACTAGCAATTCAAACGCGGAGAATGTTAAGCCAAGCCCTAATAATGACATTTGTTCAGGCTAGAGTATTTAGTGCTACCAGCTAGATAGGAAAAGGAACTGGGCATGAAGCTTACCTGAGATCCCGCATAGCTCAAACACCAGCTCCAAAAGAAGAATGAAAACAGTTTAATTTCCCGCCTCTAAGCACACTCCAGCTGCAGTATATAACCAAGGCACCACTTCCCACCTTAGGGCAGTTATAACTGGATTACACAAGGATTTTTTTCCCCCCACGTTTATTTTTATTATTAATACACAAAGAGATTTTAAGAAGAATTCAAACACCATCAGTAGCGCTCTGCTATTAACTTGATCCCATAAAAGTACAAGATTGTCTAATTTAAATATCAAGAGCTGGAAAAAGGAGACCATAAATACTACTGTATTAATGCATGATTTACAACCTCTTAAAATCTCTCATTTGGCTTGTATTTCCATGAGTAAAATGGAACTTTTTCCTGAACAAAGAAACAGGGCTTTAAAAAGATGATAAATTTAACCAAACAATACCAGTACAACTGACTTTTTCTAGACTCTCTGAATTAGCTAATGGCTCTGCATAACAATTTCACTTAAATTCAAATATTCTGTTTTGTACCTTTTCCATGGTGCATGGAATTCAAATGTGAAATGTATAATTCTTTTTTTTTTTTTAAAGATTTTATTTATTTATTTGAGAGAGAGAGAATGAGAGAAAGCACATGAGAGGGGGGGAGGGTCAGAGGGAGAAGCAGACTCCCTGCCGAGCAGGGAGCCCGATGCAGGACTCAATCCCGGGACTCCAGGATCATGACCTGAGCCGAAGGCAGTCGCCCAACCAACTGAGCCACCCAGGCACCCCGAAATGTATAATTCTAAAACTCATTTCACATTCCACTTTAAGTCCATTATTATTAAGATAATTATTATCATTACCACAAAGATACTAAAAATAGTTTCCATTTTTGATGTCATTGAACAGTTGGAAATAAAATCACAGGGATTTCAGCAGCAAAAATAGCTAAACTTGTGGTGGTTTAACTACACCAAGGGCTAGTGAGTCTTTTAGATCCAGTAGATGATGGGATTCAATAGATCTGGAGCCCAAGAATTTGCACTGCTAAGTTCTCAGCTAAGGCTAATACTGCTGGCCTACGGAACCACTAACTTAGAAGAAATATGCTAGTTTAAAAATGAAAGTAAGCTTTGGGCAATTCTAAAAGTTGTCACTGTATTTCATTCCCACTGGATTGTAAACTCTTTGAGAGAAAACATACAGTTGAATAATATCTGTGTATCTCAAAAGATTTGACATCAACTGTCTAGAATATCCTTATCAATAGTTCATTCTAACTCTACTTTGTTGATGTGAATATAAGTACTGCTTTGAAAAAAAAACAAATGGAAATCGAAGCAGGAACTTGCGCAGATATTTGTACACCCATGTTCATAGCAGTATTATTCACAACAAAATGTGGAAGTCATCCAAGTGTCCATCAACAGACAAATGGATAAAAAAAATGTGGCATATCCATACAACGGAATATCATTCAGTCTTAAAAAGGACACACGCTACAACATGGATGAACCCAGAAGACGCTATGCTAAGTGAAATAAGCCAGTCACAAAAGGACAAATATTTTTAATCCCACTTATATGAGGTACCTAGGGAAGTCAAGTTCACAGAGACAGAAAGTAGAATGGCGCTTGCAAGGGGCTGGGGAATAGGCAGTTATTGTTTAATGGGTATAGTTTCCATTGGGGAAGATGAAAAATCTAAAGATTCATGGTGGTGATGGCTGCACAACAATGTTAATCATCAATGTACTTAATGCCAGAGTACACTAAAAAATGATATATTTCTTGTTACATGTGTTTTTTATTTTTGTTACATGTATTTTACCTCAATAAAAACAAAAACAAAAACAAACCTGGGTGTAACATCCTTTGATAAGCCCCCTCCAGTAGTGCTGGTTTTTAACTTGCATACTTGCATAATGTTACAATTTCACTATTAACTTGACATGTGATGCAAAATGTGGATTTGGTAATCATGGAGCTGCTACACTATGTATCCGTGTAACAGGCATCGCTGGGTAGTGGTTAAGAAGCACAGGCTCGGGCGCCTGGGTGGCTCAGTCGGTTGGGCGACTGCCTCCGGCTCAGGTCGTGATCCTGGAGTCCCTGGATCGAGTCCCGCATCGGGCTCCCTGCTCGGCGGGGGAGTCTGCTTCTCCCTCTGACCCTCCCCCCTCTCATGCTCTATCTCATTCTCTCTCTCTAATAAATAAATAAAATCTTTAAAAAAAAAAAAAAGAAGCACAGGCTCAGGGCCAAACTTGCAGCTGGGTCTGAATCCCAGCTTCACCATTTGACCTGTTCAGGGTCACAAAGAATTTACACTGTGTCTTAGTTTCCTAGTATGTAGAAGTGGATAATCAGAGTATCCATTGCAAAGGATATATGAAGTGCTTAGGACAGTTCCCAATGCACAGTTAAGTACCACATACGTGTGAACTACCACTATTGTTTAGTATAGACTATAATCTGCTTTGTAGGGCACTATTTCTCAAAGTGCAGTCTTTCTCAAGGCGCATCAAAACCATCTGGGTACCTTGCTTAAAATGCAGGCTTCTGGATCCCAAATCTTCTTAAAGAGCATCTTTGGTTATAGGCTCCACTGTATAAAACCGGCTACTGCAAAGGGGGAAAACTGGGGTGGGAGTGGGGAGCACCTGGACTCAGATAAAGTGACCAGAGGACTTCGAGGAACGGAGAACCAGGAGCAGTGGTCAGAGGAAGACATTTCCTCAACTTTCTAGACGATAAGAATCACATAAAATTCTGATTCAGTAGGTAGGTGCCCTTTCTGAAAATGTCCCAAGTGAGTCTTATCAAAGAAGTCTGGCAAACACTGCCTTAGAGATTCTCACAGATTTTTAGTACTCCCAGTTCTGCTTTAGATTCAAGATGCGGTGAGGGTCTGTGCTCCAGAAGTGCAAGGTACCAACTGTACCTGTTCACTCAAAAGCACTTTGGCATTGCTGTGCGGTAGGTCACAAAAGAAGAGGGGATCTTGTTCTCTCTCCACAAGGAAGTTGCTGAAGAATGAGCTTAAAACCCATACTTTATTATCTCATTACCTGGAATTACAAATTGTGAAGCACATCATGGACTTTAAAGTTGGTCTAGAGTCGTGGTTGTCAAAAATGTGGTCCCTCAACTCAGGGGCATCAGCATCAAATTGTTAAAAATCGAAACTATCAGGCCTTCCCCCAGAAGTAGTTTAATCGCCCTCCAGGTGATTCTGATGTTCGCTCAAGTTTGGGAACCACTGGCCAAGCCAAAGGAATCTCCTTCAACAGTTTCTCCACCATAAAGTCACTGAATACTTCCAGTACTCTGCTTCCTTCTCAGTCCATTAATCTCTCCCCTCCCATCCCACATCTAATTAATCAGATTCACAGAAATCATCTACACATTTCAAAAACAACATAAAACTTTATTAAGAACATCTTATATTGTCATCAGATACAGCCAAAGAAAAGGGGGTAAATAAACAGGGAAACTTCATCTTCCCATGTGCTATTGCCACCTCAGAACAGACTCGTGTGCGGATGGCTGGAATTACAGACGGCAACAAATGCTCTGTATAAAGAAATTCAGTAACACAATGCTCCCTTTCTATACAGAGAAGAACTGGGTTTACACTTTAAAAAGCTTTGATATAGTGCAACAACTATGAAACAAGACTACTCTTTAGGAGCTATTTCTTAATAGAATACAAAGCAGTTTTGTAGCTTTATGTTATTTCATATAATACAAATTTTTAGAATGGAAAATTCAGAAAGGGCATTCTAACTTTCCCAATTAATTTGGACTTTTGAGTTTTTTCTTTCTAAAGATTTCTCAGAGCCAGTTCAATAACTATACTGTAATAGACTATCTGCTCATCTACAGTGACAGCTGACTACCTAGTTTTGTTCTTTTAATTTTGCAAATCAGGATAACCAGGTCATCCCAGCTTTTGCTGATTCTGAAGGAATTCTTACAGAAAAACCCTGATTCAGAGTGCATGTGAGAAGAGGTACCAAAATAGCTGCATCTGCAGTCAAATGCTCTACCGCTGAGCTATACCCCCTAAAATAGCTGCATCTGGACTGGTTTTCCTAGAGGGGGAGCTTGGCTATTGAGCATAGCTGATTTTCTCGGACTCCCGGGTTCCCCCAGGTGGTTCTTTTACTTACTGTAGTGATGGAAGGAGCAGCGGGAACGCCAGGGAATCTGTTCAAATTGCCACTCCAGACAGCTCTCTGCACTGTTTGTGGAGAAAAGAGTGATGGTATCCATTCAAACCACAGTACCCCTACTGCAAGTGTGGTGACATGCTTTTCTCTTGAGGGGCCAGGCCAAACTGCACTCAAAAATGCATGATTTGCCTCATGGACATACAACACAGTGGAGAAAATGCTCATGATTTAGAATTTGGTATTATAGTACCCCATCTTACCCCATTTCTTGAGAAAATCTAAGTCTACCTTTTAGAAAGGAAGACTGTTCGCTGCTAAGGCTTACCATGTTAACTATCATAAGGCTGAAAAGATAACTTCTAAACCAGACCATATTATTTGTGTTTACAGTTAGTGAATTAACCAACAGCTAAAGGTTTGTGGAGGATTGGTCAAAGGGGGGGGTAGGATTCAGGTTGAGTACTATCACTTATCACAAATCCCATCAAGCTCTTTAAAAAAATAATGCATTTTTATCATAAATATTTAGAACAGATACTGGCATTAAAATCGGTATCTAAGTCAGAAGTCTGTCTTAAGTGGTGAAAATATTTCAACAAACTTCTAATAATTCAAATCTTCCCAGGAGTACATAGTTTATAAATTAGTTTTAAATGGAAAAAATATATTTTGAATGGGTAAATCACCACTTTAGCAGGTCATAAATAAGATCAAGACATTGAAAATAAATTAATATACAAGTTTTTGCTTTCACTTTAACAAGAAAAACTAACTTACATGGTATACTTTTATAACAGGTATAACTAGGTTTTTGTAATTGTGCATTGGTTACCCCACCACCCCCCATGCTGAGTCTTCTTCTTACATATCCTACACCTAGGGACAGAGGTACACAAGACAGACAGACACCCCAGTGTGTGAGTCTGGCTGCTGCACATCATTTCCTTAGTTAGACTGATGTTACAAATGCTGGTCAGGGTCTATTAGTAATTTGTCAACCACATTACAAGTTAATAAGTACATTCATGGTTAAGTGGATTAGGTTCCCAGGTGAGCTTTCTGTGCTAGTGTTTACAGGGAACCTAACTACTACTGTTTCTGTGAGAAAATGTGCCCAGAGGCCCAAAAGTTGACTAAAAGACTTTGGAATATAAGCCATAGATGGATGGGGACTACTAATATGTGTCTATGTTTTGGAGAGAGGTCAAACTGTTAAAAGCACTGTTTCCTGAACTATTGGGTACTGAAAATAAATACTTGCCTTCTCCTTCACATATAAATTCATTTTAACTATAATTTCTAATATTGAGAACAAAAGAGTGAAGCCATTCAGACTAGTGAGACATAATTGGCTTGTGGGATTTAAAGATGTTTTATTGACTATCTAGTTTGAATCTGCTTACAAGGAAAGAAAAATGTCTAATATGTGATGAATGAAAATAATGTTTATCCTAAGTCATTATTGAGTACAAATCCACAGCTTAACAATGTGATTTAAAAAGAAAGCAGAAGAGCATGCAACTGCTCTAACACACAGGGTTAGAAATAAAAGGTAAAAGTACATTTGTTTTGGTAATTCTAAATATACAAATATAGCATTTGCCAGATCTACCCTGTAGTGTAGCACTGCTTAATTTCCAAATATACAGTCATTCAAAAACCTTAAGGAAACATTAAAAATGTTCCAGGTTACTTTACCGAAATTCAAGGAATATTGTGTTGAGATTTTAGAGCTAAAAATACTATTGTTTTTGAAGTTAAATGGCTAAGCGAATAATAAAAGTACCATTATTTTATGTTTCTTTTAATCCCCTAGATGGCTTTATGTTAAAGGGATCGATTATGTTAAAAAGAGACTGATTTGAAAATAGCAATCAGTTTCAGAATCAAAGTTGTCCTCTTGGTAGAAGGTCACATTTTACAACATTTCCAAAGCATTTTCATATTAACCTACTCAAATAATTCTAAACAGTTTGATCAAGGGGGTCCCTATTTAACACTCCTTTTATTCTACACTGGCAGCTGGAATGGAACCCCTACAGTACTATTGTGGAAAAGTTCTCTAAGCTTTAATCTGACCCTTTAGTGTTACATTACTGACCTCTAGGGAATAAGGAATCAAAGGCATTAAAGAGGCACAGAACTGATATTTTGGTCAGGGAGAAGGGTGAAGCTTAAGTTGGAACATTTAGTCACTTCTACAATCAAGTCCTAACTATACCATAATAAAGTCTCTACCAACTCTTGATTAGTTCTCACCCTTTAGGAATTACATACTTTACAGTGATTAGATACTGAAGAAAATAAAGAAAAATATTTGAAAATACACGAAGAAATAGAAACATGGAATTTGTCACAAGGCCCTGGATCAAAAAAATTTACAAAAAGATCTTTTGAAAATAATCACTATTTGTGAGCTTATTAATACACAGAGATCATCACTTTGTTTAAACTAAGTCATGTTAACTTACCAATAAAATAGTAAACAAACCAACATTTTAAACAATTCTATAAATTACTTGTCACTTCTTTTGTTAGTCATTCTCTCAACCATATACAAAAATAACGCTACAGGACTGTCCACCTAACCTGTCTCCATTTCTTGCAAAGTCCTGGGCCCTGGAAAGAGACTGGTCATCAATCTTCACTGTAGATGTCCCCCGCAAAGGGCAGGTGCATGTGGCTTCCAGTGACATTGGGCAATCGGGATAAGTCTGGCAGGCTCTGGATCCGGGACCTGAGTTCTTTGCGCACCAGGGAAACTCTGGCTAACTTGCGCTTGTATTCCTGTAACATCAAACCACTTTCATTAGCATTCTTGGAGTTGAGAGAACTATCTAGCTAATACTCTGCATAAAATCTGGTATTACACTCAGTTAATGCTAAATAAAAAAGGATGATTACAATGTTAGCATTAGGATCAAAGGAGGGACTTTGGAAATATACTGCTAGGTAAACTCTATTATTATGAAAAACCACAATCTTTCTTTTTTTGAAGGAGTGCGAGCACAAGCAGGAGGGGGGGAGGGGCAGAGGGAGAGAGAGAATCTTAAGCAGGCTCCATGCTGGGCGGGGCTCGATCTCACAACCCTGAGATCATGACCTGAGCTGAAATCAAGAGTCCGATGCTTAACTGACTAAGCCACCCACATCTGTGTTGTGGCACTGTTGTGACACATCTGTGAAAAGAAGACTAACAGATTAATATACTTAACCTCAACATATAAGATTTTCAGGCATCCTTGAGCTTGGATAAGAAAAATTACGTATCTGTTTTCACAAACCTAAACTGAACATTAGCATTATTTTCAATTGTGAATGTTGGCAACAAACCACAGGAGTATTATCAGTACCTTTGAGTCTGTCTCCAATAGAAACAAGTTGCTATAATATTACAATACAGTTTTTTAAAGCTATCTTGAAATATTGTTTGTTTATTTATTTATTTGCCAGAGAGAAAGAGAGAGACAGAGAGAACAAGCTGGGGGAGGGGCAGACAGAGGGAGAAGTAAACTCGCTGCTGAGCAGGGAGCCTGATGCGGGACTTGATGCCAGGACCCTGGGATCATGACCTGAGCCAAAGGCAGATGCTTAACTGACTGAGTCACCCAGGCATCCCAATATTGTTTACATTTATCATGACTTTGAAATTATGGTAGTTATTAGACCAACTAAATGTTATATAATGTGTCAGTAAAGAAGCATATATTATACAAATTTTATTATGTCAACAACTGTATTTTATATATAATTTGTTTCCTTTGTAATGCTATGCATTTTACTTTCATTAAAATACTGAACTTGAGAGGGGTCCAAAGCTTCACCAGACCACTAAAGGGTTCCAACGGCCCCAAAAAGGTTAGGAAACCCTGCCAACAGTGGCCCAAAGACCCAGAGACTGGAAACCAATCAAGATCATATTTGGCTTAGAGGGAAACAGTCCATTCTCTACACTGGGAATATCTCCTTTTAACTGCAGTAGCCAGATTTCCACATGGAGAGAGAGGATCCTTCAATGCTCCATCACCTAGTGGAGGTGGGATGTGAAAGGGGGAATCTAGAAAATGGGTATTCTTTCTTCTAGAAAAGACTAGAAACTTTCTCCCTCCCTCTAACCAATAACCAAGGCTGATCTCACAAACAAGACAGAAAAGTTGACTGATAAGCTTTCATTTTGGGTAGAAGGCCTATCCACAAAAAGCCCTTCTTCTTTAGTGTTTCTCAACTCTGTACATCAGAATCAGCTAAGAAATTTTTGAATAAACAGATTTTTTCAAGAGAACTTCAGTCCTACTACGTATCAATTAAATAAGAATAATCTCTGGAAGTGGGTCCAGAGTTCATGGATTTTGTAGAAGTTCCCAAAAGAATGCTAATACAGAGTTGTGAGCCACTTCTTTAGTTTTTCTGCCTAAATGAAATCAACTTGTGAGGTTTCTTTGCATGATTGAGCCTCCTCCTTTAAAGAATAACCACATGTGGGGAAAGGAATTTGTAAGAATTACTAAAACTCAACTGCTCTAAGGGAATGGGGGAGAGGAGAATTCTGAAGCATGGGGAACTGGGCACAGTAGCAGGCAAAGCAGGCAAGGCTGGAAAAGTTCAAGGACAGCTTCAGGCACATAAGAGAGGTGTTAAATTCTTGCCATGTCTACATGTCCCTGCATCTCTAAGTTATCATGAACATCAACATGGAGTAAAAGAGAGTTTAATAGAAATCTAGAATCTCAAGGCATGATTTTCCCCTTCCCCTATCTCCTTCACCAGTGATACACACTGGAACACCAAGTAAGTTTCAGTATAATAGCTCTGAGTGGCATACAAAAGATTAACACCAGAATATTTCACATTCTAGATGTATACTTCTCAGTAGGATTTCATTACTCATGTCCACATTTAGCACGTTTCTTCCTTAAAACACACTGGTATGGGGGCAAACACTTATCTCCATCTGTCCCACTGTTCTTAGCTGAATCATTCTTGAATAAATAATACATAAAACACTCTGGGGTCAGCATGATATATTCAGATGCTGTTCAAACATGTTCAAAAACAATTATTCTCTGCTAGAGAATGTTTTGAGAAATGTCATATGTGCCTTTAGTGGTCATTACGGCTCACCCTAATTTCTAGTTTCTAGCATCCAGATAATTGTTCTTCAATCAAGATTTGATTCAAATGATATTGGCAGCTAAAAGCCTTCAGCCAATTGGTATCTACTGCAAACAAAAAATTGGCAAATATAAACAAAAGCTGCCATTTACTGAATGTCCATTATATGCCAGGCATTAAAATATGAACTCATTTAATCCTCTCAATAATCCCATGAGAAGAGTTATTATCTTTCATAAGCATGTGAAGTCATACTTTCCCAAATAGAAACAAAAGTATGTAGTAGTCAAAAGCTTTCTGCTTACTACCACAGGCAGGATCTCCTACCCAGAAGATTTAAGGAGCTGTGGCAACCTGTCTGATGTGAGCCTGAAGAAGAAACTGGATGAAACCTGATAACTGCCTGATAACGTGAACCAGGCCATAGCCCTGAAAGTCTTAAATTACTTGACTAGGTGGTCTAGAAAGAGGCTCCAAGATTCCCCAGGTTGGTTTCTTATGGCAACAATGCTTGTAAGAGGCTGTATTACTACTTTGATTCTGATGTACAGTAACGACAGTACTTCTCTCAAATCAAAACCATCACAGCACCTTGAAGGCTCACAGCACTTTCAGAGAAATGCTATTGCAGCAGTCCCTGGCATATGCCAAGTATGTATTTATTAAGTAATGGAGAAACAGCACTGAAAAAACAAAAACAAAAACAGATGAGGTCTCCTGCCTCCACAAAGCTAACATTTCAGGAGGAGGGAGACATAAAAAACATATAAATATTATTTCAGATATAAATACAGTGAAGAAAATAAAGTTGGGCAAAAGGAGAATAAGATGGAGCAATGTAGGGGGATAGTTAAGAGGGGATTAAAGATTCAAAATGTTCCTTCAGAACCAGTGACCTAGAGACTCACTTCCAGCATGACAGTGTGAGGAGTTCAAATGACCCACTTCCTGGTGAAAACTATTTTTAAAAACCATACTAGCCATTTAAAGCTTCTGGAAACGATCCTAAAGGCAAAGAACGTATGAAGAAACAGCTATTCCAGAAAAATCCATTAAGAAGGGCAAGCGTCTGTGGTATCTAAACCAAGATGTCACCCCCGCCACCCCCCCCCCCCAGCTCAGCAAGGCAGACTCCCCTCAGACCACTGCAAGAACACAAGGATCACTCTCTGGCAGCTCCCAGTCAGAGGGCTTTCTTCCTGAGAAGGGCAAGGCATCAGCATTTGTCATCCTACCCCCGGCTACCTGTTGCTAAGGCTGCCTCACAGAGGCCCTTCACTCAGCCCCCACTGGTGAAACAGAGGCTCTACCTTGCATGTGGCAAGCCAAGAATACTGGGGCACTGACAAGCCTTGTGCACGACTCAGGAGGTGATGGTCTAATCAGAAAGGGAAAGCTGAGACGAACACAGGCTGCTGCCTCCTCACTCCTACTAAGAACTCAGCATCTATAGCAGAGGTAACACTCAAACAGAAGTTTACCATTGTCCCTGCTCCTAGTTACAGACCCCCAACACAAAAGATTTTTGCCTGACAGAAGAAGCAGGCCATAAAACAGACAAAACCTAATCTCTTCACATTTTAGTTACAACAACAAAGCAAGGAGAAGTTCAAGCCTAAGGGTACTGTCAAGAACAGTGGAGGCTATGGTGAAAAGCAATTAGAAGATTCATAATAGGAGCTAAACTGTAGGCCAACTAATTTGCAGGAAAGAAATAGGGTAGAAGACAGCTGAAGGTGACTTCCTGGTGTCAGAACAGATATCTAACACTGACCTCAGAAAGAAAATCAGTTATCTCAAAGAGATATCTGTACTCCATGCTCACTGCAGCCAAGATATGGAAACAACTACGCTTCTGAAAGGATAAAGATGATGTGGTACATACATATATACAATGGAATATTCTTCAGCTGTAAGAAAAAAGATAATTCTGGCATTTGCAAATGGATAAACCTAGAGGACATTATGCTAAGTGAAATCAGTTAAAGACGAACATTGTATAATCTCACTTACATGTGGAATCTTAAAAAAAAAAAAAAAGATGAACTTAATAGAAACAGTAGAATGGTGGTTGCCAAAAGCTGGGATGGGAGGGGGGATGGGGAGATGCTGGTCAAAGGGTACCAGCCTTCAGTTATAAGATGAATAAGCTCTGGAGATCTAATGTACAGCATGTTGACTATATTTAATAATACTGTGTTGTGTACTTGACATTTGCTGAGAGGAGACCTAAGTGTTCTCGCCACACACACACAACTATGTGACGTGATGGATGTGTTAATTACCCTGATTGTGGTGATCATTTCAACAAAATAGACATGTGTCAAATCATCACACTGTACAGTTTAAATATATACAATTTTAGCTGTCCATTTTACTTCAGTAAAGCTGGGAAAAAGAAATCTCTCCTTATTCTATTAGTAAACCAACACTGACTGCACCCCCACCCCCCAAAAAACCCTAAGCATGAAAGAGAAAACAAAAATTGTGGGTCCAGTGGCACACATGTACTGTATTGGGAAATTCAACCTGATAAGTCAGTCAATAGGTAAAGCCAATACCGGTTTTTTAAATCCCTTTCATAATCTTCTCATTCTTTACTAACTAAACCTGCATTTTGCAAAAATAGCTTTCAAAAAATTTATTTTGTGTTTCAACTTAACTTTTTTCCGTAAATGAATTTAATTCTGTTCTAGCTCCAAAGAGAACTTGAATTTTAAAATTTAAGATAAAAAATTCCCCCAGAGCAAAACCATTAAGAAATTAAGCCCCTTCCCTCAGCAATAAATATTGAGCTGATATATACTGCTTTTACTGCAAATGTATAGTATTGTTTATTCTGCCAGTATGAAAAACTTGACGCCAATCAAAACCACAAAGATACCACTTCACACCTACAATTATGGCTATAATAAAAAAGACAGACAAGGGGCGCCTGGGTGGCTCAGTTGGTTAAGCATCCGACTTGATTTTGGCTCAGGTCATGATCTCAGGGTTCTGAGATCAAGCCCGCACATCGGGCTCCACACTAAGTGTGGGGTCTGCTGGAGATTCTTTTCCTCTCTCCCTCTGCCCCTCCCCCACCCCTACTCATGCACATGCGCTCATTCTCTTTCTCTCAAATAAACAAACAAACAAACAAACAAAAAGACAAGACTATAACAGGTGCTGACAAACATGTGGAGAATACGGAACCCTCACACACTGCTGGTGAAAATGTAAAGTGGTCTGGCAATTCCTAAAAAAACATACAGAGTTACCATATAACCCAGCAATTCTGCTCCTTGGAATATACAAGAGAAATGAAAATGTATGGCCACACAAAAATTTTAACATGAATGTTCATAGTAATTCATAATAGCCAAAAAGTAGGAAAAAACCTCAAATATCCTTCAGTTGGTGAATAGAGACACAAAACATGATATATTTCTACCATGTAATATTATTTGGCCATAAAAATAAACAAAGTATTGATATATGCTACAACATGAAAGATCCTTGAAAACATGCTAAGTTAAAGAAGCTAGCTAAATAGACTATATACTGTATGGTTCCATTTATATGAAATCTGCAGAAAAGCCAAATATAGAGCCAAGCTTAGGGCTTGGGGTGGGATGAAGTGGAAATGGTTAAGAGCTTTCCTTTACAGTGGATAAAAATGATCTAAAATTGTAGATTGTAGTGATGGCTGCAAAATCCTGTAAATATATTTAAAAACTGTACACTGTAGGAGTGCCTGGTAGACTCAGTCAGTAGAGCATCTGACTCTTGATTTGGGGGTTTTAAGTTGGAGCTCCCTGTTGGGTGTAGAGATTACTTAAAAATAAAATCTTAAAAAAAAACAAACCTGTACACTGTTACATGGTATGTGAATTACATCTCAATAAAAATATTAAAGGAAGGGAAAAAAAGGCTTTGTGAGTCTGAGATCCTCAGTGCCACACAGAGTAGTTTCTTTTTTAAAGAAGATTTTACTTATTAGAGAGAGAGAGAGAGATCACGCTAATGGGGAGAAGCAGAAGGAGAGGGACAAGCCAACTCTGTGCTGAACTTGGAGCCCGATGTGGGGCTTGATCTCATGACCCTGAGATCATGACTTGAGCTGAAATCAAGGGTCGGACGCTTAACGACTGAGCCACCAAGGCACCCCCAAATAATATTGTTTTTAATGGGAAATGGATTCCAAGTTCTGCTACTTTACTAAGAAATTCACTTAAAAAAGAAAAACATTCAAGGATAAGGGTGAGCCTGTTATTCCAGGTGCAGTAAATGCCAAGCTCATATAATATAAATACTCTCCACCAAATTCCAACCTGATTTCTTGGAAAGACCACTCTGTTCATGCAAATATTATATAAAAATCAGTGATGAACATGAGTGATGGTCAAAAGGGTCAAACAAAAGCAATGCCATAGAAAATAAACAGATCCTGCTTATAATAACTACTTTCTATACATCGCCTGTAACTTACAACACCGACTAATTTACATACCAACATTTTAGATGTCAGTTTGACAGTCTTCCGACTTGAGATTCTAGCTCTTACTGCATATTATTTTCATTTTCATTTTTCAAATAATGCATCATTCTGCTATTTGATATTGAATTCGAAGGTCTCAACTGATCTACTCCATACTTCAGTTAAATGTTTCTTGAGTATCTACTATAGAAGGTACCAGTCACTGTGCTGGGAACACAAAGATGAATCATAATCCTTACCTAGAAGAATACACAATTTAATCGGCATGCAAACAAATGAGTAATTACAATGAAGTATGATGTATTCCACTAGAGGCAAAAACCACTTTCTGTGACATACCAGAACTGGAGGATGGAGGACTTTGCCACACTGCAGAGTTCAGGGAAGGGTTTCAGAACTGAGGAGAGGTGAGTAGAATATAAAAGGACATGGGAACAGCAAGATAACAGGGCAGGGAGGATAAAGAGCATGATATGAGCAAGCCAATTCACTACCACCACAGAGCATGGTGCAAAGTGAAGAAATTAATTCCATTACCAAATACAGTCACATTTAAGAGGATGAACCTGAGGAAGAAAGCCAATTAGGAGTTTACTGCAAATGTCTAAGAAAGAGAGAGTAGGGCCTGAACCAAGCCAGCAGCAGTAGGGCACTTCACAAATTACACTGTACGTCAAGCAGCAACGCACTTTACAAACTACACTGTATGCACGCAATACCTTAACTCAAAAGACAAAAAGAATCTGTATTAAGAAAAATCAGCAGGACTGGTTGTAGTTCTGATGTGAAGAATGATGAGGTTTTAGGCTTGATGAGTGGTTGGATGCTATTATCTGAGGTAGCAAAGATGGGTAAAACTCCTTTGGGGAAGTAAACAGTTCAATTTTCAGCATGTCAAGTGTGTTATCCTTGGGACTTCTAGTAGAAGGCACTTGGAAATGTGGTTCTAGCATTCTGAGCTGGAAGTAAGATTTGGGCTTCAGAGGCAGCAAATAAAAATCTATCTATAAACCATGAAATGTGCAGGAGCCCATTAGGCCTGTTTGAGTGCATATACAGAAATGCTTCTGAGCCATCTTAAGCCATTTTGCTTCACCCTTCCCCCACTCTATCTTCTATATATCTACCATTAGCCAAGATATTGTCAAACTTTGCTCTTCGTGGTTTCAGAAAAAAATAAATGTATACTGAACCTGATTTACTGAATTATCCATCATACCACACCCCATCCTTATGATTCTAATGTACACCAAAATATGGCAAGTCCCCTCCCATTCCTGGTTGGGAAAGAGACATACAAGAAAGAGAAGTAGGCTAATGACAGAAGGCAGAAATGTTCCCAGTATTAAAAAGGACTAAAAAAAACAGTGAAAGCTAATCAGGAAGGCCTATACGTGGAAAGGTTTGAACTCTTTTTCTTAGGAAAATACTAATTTTCCCAACAGATTGCTTTGGTACTATGACTATCCAACCCTCAGAAGAACAATATACCATTCACATCCATTATCTGAAGAACTCAGTAATCATCCTTAACCAACTCAATATCTGCTCTCCAAGTTATGAGAGAATTCAATACAAATCGGTATAATTTGAGATTTCAAAAAGGTCCACTGAAAGCATTTCATATTTGAAAAGTTTAACGGATTCCCACTTCTTAAGTGTGGGCTGCACATGGTGACTTATTTCCAAAGAGTAGAGTATGAAAAGGGGAAAAAAATCAACTAATTTTACAGTGGAGAAGTCTGACAAACAATGCCTCAGCAAGGCGATCAAGGGCACATCAACACTGATAGGTCATTTGATAGTAAGTACCTTGACAAAATGTGATGAAAATGGCACTTGACCTCTGCGTCTTCCTGTCTTCCTCCCTTCCATCCTAATCTTGAGAAAAACATCAGACAAATCCCAACTGAGGGACATGTCACGAACTGATCAATATTCCCCAAAACTATCAAGATCATCAAACACAAGGAAAGTCGAAAAAAGTGTCACAGCCAAGAGTCTAAGGAGACATGACAAATAAATGTAATGTGATAACCCAGATGGGATCCTAGAACAGAAAAAGGACATTAGGTAAAACTTTTAAAGTATGGAATTTAGTTAATAAAAATTGGCTTACTAATTGTGACACACATACCATACTAACATAAAATATTAACAGGGGAAACTGGATATGAGGTATAATGGGAACTCTATGTACTATCTTCATAGATTTTCTGTGAACTTAAAATTGCCTAAAATAAAAAGTTTATTTAAAAAAAAATCTAATGGAAAAATTAAACATTTTCCCAGATTATTGAAGCCACTTTGCATACATTCTTATCTTAATCGTCACAAAAATCCTGCAACAGAGGTATCACTATCCCTGTTTTACAGATGAGAAAACTGAGATTTAGAAAACTAAGGATAAATTGCTCAAGTCAGAAATGCCTGACGGCAGTCGCACAACACATTTTATTTAATAACATTTGTCAAAATTAATGAATAATAAACTAATAGATCTTAGTTATTCTTGGCCAAATGCTATAACAATTACCATTCAAAAAGATGATACAATCAAAAACTATTCAAGATGTTTTGTAGAATACTATTTATATTAAATTATCCATATTCTGATGCAGATTTGTTAAGAATATTGTAGAATGATCTGCAACTTCAGACTCCAAATAACATATTAATACATTAAGTTTACTAACAATGAGGAATTCTGTAGTAATAAACCTGCTCTGTACACAAAATTTTTGTGCAGCCAAAAATGAATCAAATTTCTAAAAAAAAATTTTTTTTTAAATGATACAAATTTCTCTTCAGAATCCTTTGTCCAAATTACCCCTTTTACCTGCCCAGGATCTGCATCCAATTTCTATCCATCCTGCAAGTGCCAGCTTAAATCCCAAGCACTCCAACTGAACTTTCCCTGATTACTTCCACACTGAACTTTCACTACTACCTGATCACTCAACAACATCCTGCTCTGACATCCTACTGACTATTCACATACTACACATATAGGATATACTAGAAAGTTGATGAACAATGAGAACACCAAAAAATAACAGAAAACAATTCTAGTCATCTGAATAGCTAAAGCCCTTTCACACACACTTATATTTCTTAAGAAATGCAACATTCATAAGAAAATACAGATCTTTTCTTCATTAATGGTTTAGCTACAACCTTTTTTAAAAAAAAATTTATTTTGCGGAGGGAAGGGAGAGGGAGAGAGAATCCTTAAGCAGACTCCCCATTGAGTGGCAGAGGCTGACAAGGGCCGGGCCTGATGCAGCCTGATCTCACAAGCCTGAGATCATGAACGGAGCCAAAATCAAGAGTCAGCTGCTCAACTGAATGAGCCACCCAGGTGCCCCAAAAATTATTTTTGAAAAGAGGATATAAATCAAATGAAAAATTTACCCGAGTGCTTTTCTACTAGGAACAAATGATATTTAAATTAACTAGAGAACAAACTTTGCATCTTTTCCTTCTACAAATTCTCTTTTCAATCTTTACCACCCGTTTAGCCAAAAGCTATTTACAATATTTTAAATGAGACACATCATAAATCCATAACTATTTTTTTTAAAGTAGTCTTTACGCCCAATGTGGGGTTCGAATTCACGACCCCAAGATCAAGAGTCACCCACTCCACTGACTGAGCCAGCCAGGGGCCCCCCTAGGGCCGTTAACTATTACGTACATACTATACTTTGAGTAGTGTTATGTGTTATATATCCAAAACTCTACAACAAGAGATAGGCTTTTCAGAACCCCAGGCTTCCTCAAACCACCTCTCCCAACTTTTAATCACGATTTTCCAAACTTCAATTAGCTAATTGCCACCTTTTATTTCTTCACAAGTTACTATGCTGCTAAATCAACTCACTTTTTAAGAGCTTCATTCTAAGAAACAACATCCATATAATCACAGCTTCGTTGTGCTACTTGTAATCTCACTCACACACTAAAATAACTACTAGAATAAATGTTCTCAGGCAGCACGGTGGCAGGAGTAACACTTGGAACCAAAGCTTTACCTCACTCCCATCAACTGTTCACGAGTCACTTTACATCTCCTTCGCTATTTCCCTCATTTAACAAGACCTGTATTTCTGTCCTTTATTTGCTGAAACTATATGTGGTTTCATTTACAGATACACACGCTGTGTCTCCATCCCAAGGGCTGAAAACTTTGTATTACCATGTACTTCAACATTAATGAATTAGGTGTGATGTCTTGTGCGCACTGAAAGTGGATTAGAGGCAAGCTTGAAATACGAACTACCTTTGGAAAACCCTTTCTTTTTTTTTTTTTTTTTAAAGATTTTATTTATTTATTTGAGAGAGAGAGAATGAGAGAGAGCACATGAGAGGGGGGAGGGTCAGAGGGAGAAGCAGACTCCCCGCCGAGCAGGGAGCCCGATGCGGGACTCGATCCAGGGACTCCAGGATCATGACCTGAGCCGAAGGCAGTCGCTTAACCAACTGAGCCACCCAGGCGCCCTGGAAAACCCTTTCTTTACAACTGAGTGTATATTGTCTATCCTCTCCATTTTAAAAAACCTACCTTAAGACCAGACACCGCCACAGAAACTTTTTCTACTTTAGCCTCACACTAACTTCCTGTGAGCCACTACTATTAGTTATTTCTGAACTTAAATACTATTATACTGTTTCCTAGTCTTCATATCCATAATTAGGGTGAAACACACTTTGTGTCCAGCAGAGCACTGGCTATGAACAAGTCCCTAGTCAATACTTCTGGGCATGAAGTCAGAAGATCTGGATGCAAGCCTCCTCAATTTACTACTTATGTGATTTTAGGCAAGGACTCCCTAAGATTATCTAAGCCTCAGGTGTTTTCTTTATAAAATAGGGATACCTACTTTATAGGGATGTGAGGATTAAATAAGTTAATGTACAAGTTTTCAAATTATGAAGTGCTATATAATTTGTGATTATCATTCTGGGATGGTACCAAAAACCATCTCGCACTAAGAAGAGCAAAGAAAACAAATATTCCAAACTTTGGAGTTCTTACTCATTTTAAGGCTGACCCAAATACCTTTGTTCTAAAATTCCAATTGCTTTAAATAAATGTTTTAACTATTTCTGAATTTAAATATTTACATGGCTGTTTTCTTGCAGATGCTACTAATTCCACTCTCGGGTCATACTTGACAGTGACTTTTTAAAAAAGAAAGACTTAGGAGAATTTCATCTGCATCCACATGTGGTCATTAAAAACTGGGCAACAACTGCAAGCCTCAGGCCTACCACAGTACAGCCCCTTTCTCCTATCCACTTTCTGAGAGCTGCTGTAGCAGGAGGAATGCAGCAAGCAGGAAGCCCAATCCTGATTCTACTGAGCAAGCTGTGTAGCGTTTGCAGGATGCAAATCTGAGCATAGCCCAGGTTTTATTTTTTTTTATTTTATTTTAAATATTTTATTTTACAGAGAGAGAGAGACAGCGAGAGAGGGAACACAAGCAGGGGGAGTGGGAGAGGGAGAAGCAGGCTTCCCGCTGAGCAGGGAGCCCAATGCGGGGCTCGATCCCAGGGTCCTGGGATCGAGTCCCACATCGGGCTCCCTACTAGGCGGGGAGCCTGCTTCTCCCTCTGCCTCTGCTTCTGTCTCTCTCTCTCATGAATAAATAAAACATTAAAAAAAAAAAAAGAACAATGTGGTGGGACTGGGTAACACCCAATAAAAAGATACGCTAGGATTTTTTTTTTTCCAGCAAAGGAAACAGGGAACATCTGAGGATGATGGTTAAAGACTTTCCCCTACAGTATTTCTTGACGATGGACATAGTGGTGTAGTATTTCCATGACACCTTATTTCCAAAGTATTTCCGAAGGCATAGCTATGCAAATATCTAAGCAACTTAATTTCTCCCTGTATATCTCAATATATGTATCCTTAATCTGAAATCTGATTGATTCAGTTCTATTTAAAATTTATCTGTTTTATCATTCTTACCAGTCTTTATTGTAACTAAATATTTGAGAATTAAAATAAGTAAATTCTTGGGTTAGAAAAGAGCAAATTAGTGTTGAAGGAAAAGTTAGTTATCTTCACTCAAAAGAGTATTGAGACATAATCTTTATATTATAGAACCCAATCTTTACAATCTTGGTTCCTTTTATTTGTTCTCTTGCAGACCCCTAAATGGTTTTGTTCTTTGACGTGTATTTCATTGTTCTTTGCCTCTCCTAAAATGTTAACATACACGTCTTTCTTAAGCCTCTGTCTTCAATATAACTATAAGCTTTGATTCTTACTTTTCGGGATTCACTATAATTGACTTCATTTTGGTTACCCTGGGGTTGGGGCTCTTTGCTAGGATAGGAAAAGTTAATTGAAGTATTGATCAAGACTTAAAAAAAAATCGCACAAGGTTTTGTTTTTTAACAAGGCCAAAAAATTCCGTGATGTTAGGAACTTTCTGAGACTGAGTAGTCAAGTCTATTGCTATCTCCAGGAGAAAGGGCAAAGCAGATAAAGATACTCAGTGGTTTGTTCTAACTTGTCTTCCATAAATACCCAAATTTGGCTTGGGATCTAATCCTGCTTTTGATCATTTTAAAAAATATATAAATGCAGCTATCAAATCCTTTATTTCCTTTCACATCACACTCCTCTCTGATGAAGCCATTTTTCCTTGACTATGTGCACAAGTTTTACCATTTAGTGGGAAATACTTTAGTGTAAATAACCTCTAACACAAACTCTCACATCCTTTGAAGGCTTATTTTCATTCTCCTAAATAAGTTTTCTAAAGGCAGATTTTACTTTAAAAATATCCTTGAAATAAATAATTCCTACCTGTTAATAAGTTACAAAGGTTCATTAGCCTTCTAAATTGTTAACAAGCAGAAAAAAGACAGTTTTCTCAGGGACTATTTTTTCTGCAAGGAACCCAATGCCCACCTGGTTATCAACTAGGTTTTGGAAAATCAATGCTAACTTGTAATATGGGTAGATACTATTATAAATAAGCTTTATACATTTCTAGATGCACTCTAGCATATTGTGACCCTAACTAAAATTTTGATGTGCTTACTAAATGCCAACCATTAGAATCACTTGTTCTAAGTGATCTATTTAATCTTCACTGGTAGAAACCATTATTATCCCTGCATTACATATAATGAAACTAAAACTCAATTAACTACTCATTAAGAAACTTCTCCCAAAATCAAGAGATTAAGGAGCAAAAAGGAATTCAAACCTAGACAGTCTGGGTTCAGAATCCTCAAGCTTAACCATTATGTTACCCTTTCATATCTTGGAATTATTAATGGGATAGGTATTCTGAGGAAATATGTTATCCAACTGAAAAGTTACTTTACATCAAATACAGGATCACTACAGTGGCAGGACTAAGTCCTGTCCGTAAAACGAAATCCTACAAACAAATTGTGACTTTTATTAGGTAGTCTAATTCTGCCACTTAAACATCTCTGGAATTCCCAGTAGTGGAGAGCTGTCCTTTTCTCACAAATAATAGCATATGGGCCTTAACACTAATTTTTTTAAACACAAAAAGGACCAATAATAGTAAAAGCAGCAACAACACAGAGAAAACACAAGGGAAATGACACAAGAAAAGGAGCTAGTCTACTCAGGACTGATGACCAATATTCCAGGAAAGCAGAACCTGCTGTTAATTATGAAGAGGTTGTCCAGAAGCTAACAGCATATAAGCTAATTCTGTTTATTAAACAATTATCAAGTTGGGAGCAGTAATTTAAGTCAGTGAGCTTTAACAAGCAAGTTAATTTTTCTATTCTACTGATATTTAAATGAGGAAGTAGACTTAATTATGCTATCTTTATTTTAATTTTCTGTGTGACCTTCCAGCCTCACTCCCTCAGTACATATTATCCAGTTACTAAAGAATCACACTATCTCAGGGTAATAATCAGCTAATCTGGTGTTTACCAAATTGGGTGTCTCATGAAACACTGTTACACAAAGTTTTAACATTCAGATCACAAGTCAGAGATTGTGAGCTTTTTGGGAGCAAAAATAGTTTCTTTGCTACATCCCTCCAACCCTTAATATGCTCATGTTCAGAGCAAAGCTCCAAAAGCAAAATCTGATTTATAACATTCCTCAAAATCACTGAAATACATTTTTGCTGAATACATCCTACCCACCTCCCAGGGCTAATAGTTTATATATAGAATACAAACAATAGACCCAACGTTTCTCTTGTCCTGGTCATTCAACCTCTTCTTCACCTCTTCGAACAGCAAACTCACTATTTATCCTTCACTTTTGAAGAGTAGTTTCATTGGATATAGAATTCTAGGTTGGTGAGGTTTTTCTTTCAACACTTTTCATCCCTCTTCCCTTCTTGCTCAAGTGGTTCTGCTGAGAAACCCACTGTAATTCTCATCCTATGTCTCCCTTGCCCCTACTGTTTCTTCCAAAGTTTTGTCTTTGGCTTTCTGCAGTTTGGAAAAGATATGCCTAAGTGCAGACTGTAGGTTTTTTTGGTATTCTGCCTAGTATTTGTTCTTGGAATTTCCTAGATCAGTAGTTTGATGTCAGTCATTAATTTTGAAAACTCTTGGTCATTACGTCTTCAAATATTTCTTCTGCTTCAATTGTTCTCCTTGTGTTCCAAGCACGTGTGTGGCAGCTTCCCAAATTATCCCACAATTCTTGAATGTTCTGTTGGATTTTTCCCCCTTTTTTCTTTTTGCTTTTCAGTTTCAAATTTCCTATTGACCTATTATCAAGCTCACTGATACTTTCCTCAGCAGTGTCCAGTCTATTGAGGTGTCCATCAAAGGTACTCCTCCTTTGTGTTCTTTATGTCTAGCATGTATCTACTTTTCCATTAGAGTTATTAACACATTAATCAGTTAAATTCCTGGTCTGATAGTTCCAAAAGTCGTGCTCTACGTGAATCTGTTTTGTCTCTTCAGGCTGTTTCTTGGCTTCTGGCATGCCTTGTAATTTTTTCAAAAGCTCAACATGATTATCAGGTAATAGGAACTGAGGTAAATGGGTCTTTATTGTGAAGTTTTACCTTCATCTGGCCAGGAGACGGGCTGTGTTTGCTGTAGATATGGATGGCAGAGGCTGAAACTCCGTTCTTTATTAAACAGTCCTTTCACATTAGTGAGTTCTAACTAGCAGAACGGTCTTGTCACCTGTAACATATCCACTGGTCCTACTTGTACCCTCTTATCTAAACCCAAGTCCTCTCTTCTGGTAGTTTTCAAACTATCTTCTGACAGTTTCATGTGGAGACAGGACATAAATTATGCCTGTCCCCAAGTCTGATCTTTGATATCCCCATTTCCTTCAAATGTCCTCCAAGGTATTGTTTCTATTTCCTTTGTCATCCTGGCCCCTGCCTCTGCACTTAATTCCTTTTGCTAACGTGGAATCCAGAGTTGAGTAAGAAACCCATCAGTGACTGAACCAGCATCCAATGAAACAGAATGTACTTGCCATATTCTGAACACTCAGTGTATCTTAACACTGTTTAAGCCAGCTATGTCCCATGCTACCTGCTCCATGACTAGTGTTTCCTCTCATGAAGTGATGCCAAGCCAGGTCCTGACCATACTGATGCAGTGAACTTAGGAGGAACTGACAGTGGAAGTTTTTAAGCAGAGAAAGCAATGCAAGATTCCCAAAGATCCCCATTCAATTTGCACTGGTCATGGAACAATGATCATTAAACTGTGAACCATTATTAGTCTCAGAGGTGGCCCTAAACTGAAGTTGTAAGCAAATCTGTGTGCATGCTGGATTTTTCAAAGCTGCTGGCAACTCAGGTTAAAAATGTCCATGTTCTGATATTCTATAATCTTTCTGATTTTCATGAACACTTTTTCTAAATTAAAAAAAACCCTAAACACACTTAGTTATATTTCCACAAGTCAAATGGTAACTACTATCTCATTAGGAATTAGAATACAAAACATATTACTGTGGCAAATGTTAGGTCTAGCATCAAATAGGTCGCCAAACTTACCAAGTTTACAGATAATGAGCTGCTTTACTATCCGTGCATTTTGTTATGTAAATTGTTTTAAAATGTATAGTTGAAAAATAAAATGTATTGTTTATTAATCCTAAAAACTTCCCAAGAATACTACTTCATACTGGAATCAGATAACTGGATCTTAGAAAGGTTCCAAGAAGAATAGGCTTTGCTCTGAAGCAATTAAATTTTTCCATAAATTGGTCTAAACATGACCAGATTTAGGAGATGCTTTACAAAGAATTCTTGCTTTAAGAAGTCAAGTCTGGGGTGCCTTGGTGGCTCAGTCGTTAAGCATCTGCCTTCGGCTCAGGTCATGATCCCAGAGTCCTGGGATCAAGCCCCACATCGGGCTCCCTGCTCAGCGGGAAGCCTGCTTCTCCCTCTCCCACTCCCCCCTTCTTGTGTTCCCTCTCTCGGTATGTCTCTATCAAATAAATAAAATCTTAAAAAAAAAAAAAAAGTCTGACAGAACTCTTTCTATGAGATGGTTAGTATGAATGACGCACAGTTCTCCCTAAAATTTTCATTGGCTGAACTATGTGAGAGGTTACATTTTACTTAAACAAATCCAATGTATGCAATGATATTAAAATTATCAAGACTTAAGTTCTATTTCTAACACAAATCTTACTTCAAAAGCAAGGAGTGGATAAATTAGATGGCACAGTCACCAGTAATACCCTGAGATCATGACCTGAACCGAAGGCAGACGCTTAAACGACTGAGCCAGCCAGGCGCCCCCAGATGATAACTTCTAAGACAGGTGGTGAGTTGAGGAAAAAGGGTCACCTGCTATACATGATACCAAGTGTTGGATGGGAACACAATACTAAATTCTGGCAGGCATAAAGCAAGCTGTACTGTTTGTTCCTATCTTCCTTCTTTGTCCCAGTTTTCCTTCTGTCCATCTTTTTTCTCTTTTGCTTTTGTTCCCTTGCCTCATCCTGTCAAAGGAAACTCTTTAACACTGCCATCATTTACAGCTGTACTGTGAAATTTTCAGTTCTACATTACTTTCAGGGCATCTCCCAATTTTCACACAAAATTCATTTTGCTTGAAATGTATATATACCAGTACGCCTAATGTACACTATGTATATACACAAAACACAGGTAATTCTAAACAGCTTTGACACCAAATTCAGGTTTCACGCTATAGATAGCAAACAAGTCAAAGCTACCCCATAAGGATGCTACAGTCATTCCAATTTGTACAGCAGTCTGGAGACTTATGTGGGTACTAATATTTGTGATAAGAATGATAGAAAGACATGCTAAAGGTGGCAAATATTTAGGTCCATTCAGATACTCCCTGGACTTCAGCTGGTTGGCTGTATGTTCCATATTAAAGGAAAATGAGAACAGAATTTTTTAATTCTGAATTGGGACTCAGCATAAAAAAATACCAGTGGTCCAAACGCAAAGGGAATTACATGAATCCAAAGAGGAGGATATTGCTTCTTTGCATTTCATGAAAAGACAAGAGAAGATGGCAAATTGTTGCACATCTTTTGCTTTATAGATTGAAGGAAAGTTGATGGAACTATGATCAAAATCAACATCCCAGTTCTAGTTCAAGGCTCTAAAAACTAAATCCTTTTCAACCTGAAGATTAGATCTTCCTGAATAGTAAATGTTATTCCTATCTAGTCAAGAGAATGACATATTATTTAAAATTGCATTCTTTTTAATAATTAATCCATGTCCTTACTAATTTTACATCTCAAATAACATATAGGGGCTTAAAATATTAGCTACAGGGGTGCCTGGATGGCCCCGCCGGTTAAGCATTCAAATCAGGTCATGAACTCAGGGTCACAGGGTTGTAAGATCAAGCACTGTGTCAGGCTCCACAATGAGCAGGGAGCCTGCCTGGGATTCTCTCTTCCTCTCCCTCTGCACCCCCATCCCCTGCTCACGCTCTCAAAAAAACAAAACAAAACAAAACAACTTAAAAAAAATATTAACAATAGTAATTTTTAATTTAAGAAATCTGCCTGGGGAAAACACTGTCCCTCACAATACATAATTTTGTTGCTAAAATGTCCTATAATTTATTTTTATTCATATTTTTTAGGAATGCATTATGTGCAAAGATGGAACACTAAGTCTAAACTTCACCAGCAGCCTCACTTTTCCACAATCTCACAAAGTAGCTCACTTGTCCCACTGTTTCACTCTTATGCTCTCATTTTACAGCCATTATGACTATAATGTTGTTGCTTATATTGTTTTTTTACTTGCCTAGAATTCCCAACCATTCGAATCTTTGTCAATCAGAATTTAAAAGTACAGAGCTTTTCGTAACATGGTTGTGAAGACACTCTTTTCTGATGGATACGGGTGGGCTGGGATCTACAGGTGTTTAGGCATTTTCAGTACATCACTATGCTGAGTTTTCTATTATTTCCTAGGGGAAATTTCTTCCCTCTGTGCCAACTATCTTATGTACTGTCTTTCTGAAAATGCCCTGTGGTTCCAGTGATGTTATTATTTTTATGTAACTAGATACTGTATGTAACCTGCTTTGGTTGTCAGTAAAGTGGACAAGATCCAACATGGACTTAGAGCAGTGATTGGTTTTTTGAATATATATGATCCCCATCACTCCTGGGCCTCACCAGCCAGAAGGGACACTGCTCTTTTCCTCTGCTCCAAGCTCCCATACAGACACAGATTCCTCACCACTGCAATCTGGCCCAAGAAAGGAGATGTAATTGGAGTTGATCCTCCCGATTGTTTCCACTCTGCAGTACCCTTAGTTCCAGCCTCCTGCTTCTAGGTGTTCCATGTGGGGCACAGAGTATTTGTGTGAACGCTCCCACATTTAGTAGAGTAAATGCCAAGATGCGGTTCCTCTCTTCGATTCCTGTCAGTATCTATCTTCTAACAATACTGCCACTGGGAGACACCCATCATTTCCTTTTTATCAGAGCAATGTCATATATTATATATAGTAAATATAATTTCTTCATTTTCTGTGTATCAATACCTATCTTTTAAGCAATCTTGACCAATCATTATGAACAGAACTTTCTGTGACAATGAAAATGCTGTGTATCCACACTATCCAACAAAGTGGCCAAAAGTCACATGTGGCTAATGAGCATTTGAAATATGGCTAGTGCTGAGGATTTAAATTTTAGTTTTATTTAATTTTAATTAACTTAAATAGCACAGGTGGCTAGTGGCCACCTACTGAACAATTCATGCAGCTCTGTATCTCTATACATTTCATCTCAACCCCTCTATTTCATCTGGCTTTCCATCTTATTTTTCTCCTCTCATCCTCTTCTCATTATATCTGTCTTTTTATTTTGTATTTATATAAGAGATATGTAACAATATGTAAGGTATCTATATATACATCTTTATTACTTGTATTATAAAGACAGACTGTACTAAGTTTTATATATTTATTCTAACATCTTAAAACAGAAGTCAAGAGTAGAATGTCAAAGGAACTATCCTGCTTTTTTTTTTTTCTACAGAACAGAATGAAAATCTAAATCATCAAGGAAATAATGTAACACTTTATTTGAATCCAAGTCTCTCAACATAATCAATTACATTCCAGAACACTGGGGTGAACTTTAGACCAACTTGATTTCTGAGAAAATCACTTTGAAGAAATTGTGAAGAACTAAAAGGGTGAACATGAGCAAATACTGTACCTAATTTAAAGAGGTAGATTCCATAAACAACAGACAAGTACGCTTGATACAGGTAAGTCAGGATCTCAAAAAATGACTAAACATATCGTTGTTTAAAAGAACTTAGGAATCCAGGCACAATCCTTAAGATGCTAAGAATATAACTAGCAATATAAAACTTCCTTTTTTGAGAGGACTATAGATCTAAGACAGACATAAGCTAGCCAGAAAACCTCCAAGTTTTCTTGTGTGGGGCTGGAACTTTCTGAAGTAGTTACTATACACCGGGCAGTTTTAAACACCCCATCCATGTAAATCCCATAATAACCATATAAAGCAGGTATAATTATTATTCCTATTTTACAGACAAGGAAACTGATGTACAAAGAGGTCAAATGTTTTGCCTAGTATCACTGAGCTAGTAAATGGTAAAGACAGAATTTAAACTCAGATAATCCAGTTCCAGAGTTCCCACTCTTCATCACAAAGCTTAACTGCTTCTCATAGTGTTCACTGATCTAAGACCAAAGTCAACTAAGAAAAATTTCTAACCACAGACAGACCTATGTTCTAGCCTTATCTCTTCAACACATAAAAACATTTTATCTATAAGTCAGAATATAGCCTTAAGAAATCTGCAAAAGAAAGCAAGCCAAGAGAGCCAAAATAAATGACAAAAGTCAAGTTTTCAAGAAAATCTGTGGGTTGAAACATTGACTCAATAAGATAATAAAGATACATATATTTTAAAAATTAAGTACGTAAGAATCTGATGAGCAACGCCCAGAATGGCTGATATTAAAAAAATAAAAGAGGTTTGAAGTAGTCCTAAAATTAACACGATCAAAAAAATGCCAATGCTCCACTGTCAAAAATATGTACACTCCATAAAAAAAAAACCACACGCACACTCCAGAGCCTAGAAGTAAAGCTTATACACAACAGAAAGAAATGTCATAAACTATTTATGCTATAGTAAAAATTTTATTTACTGGACCTTACTTAAATATTCTTTATTTAAAAAATAAAAAATATAGACACATTACAGATCTTACTATAGTTACATACTTTGTTTACTGAAATGATCCTTAGATCCTTTCTCAGAGCCCATTACTTGCATCAGACATACACTTCTAAATATTTAATTGCAAAATTCCTAAACCCATGGATTAGGAAGTTACATAAAAGCAGGGAGAGTAAATGCTTTAAGCATGCATTGCTGCAATAAATAAAATAACCAACCAAAAAAACCCACATTAAGCTTTATAAAAATTACTACTTAAACAGTATTTTACATTTACATTAAATAGGTCCAAACACTCTTGGTATCAAGCTCTTGGAGGCATGACTATTCTAGCAGTTATGGACATTTTTACTGCTGATTCTCCTGTGGGTCACTTTCACAAGGCAACCTGCGCCTGCTGGGACTCCCAACCACATGAAGATTCAGGAACCACAATAACCAAACCGGTACTGGATGGTGTGGCTGGTGTGCTTGCAAAACAGAGGCAAGGTTCTGGTCAGGCATGGGCAAACATGGCAAACTCACAAAACTTTGGCACTATCATCTCCTGTGACTTTGATTTCCTTTTGACTTGCCCCAGAATTGTAGAATCTGTGAAGTGCCCCACTAAAAGCTATAATAAATCCCATTTTTCAACAGAATCCCATAAAAATGCAAGAAAACAATCTCAACGTCCAACATCAGATAAGCACACTGTAAGGACAAACACAACAAAGACAACAGCAACAACAAAAAACTCAAGGAAAATATTAAAGGGAAATTACAAAAATGAGGAAAAATAATGAGAAAAGATAAACATCATGAAGATACAGAAGATTCAACATAACAGGAATTTAAGGAGAAACGGGAAAAAAAAAGGCAACTCAGATCTTCGCAATAAAAGGGAACACCAAATATCAAGCAAAATTAACAAAAGACCAATATCCTACATATGTTAGGCAAAGTGTTAAATGTGCAAGAGAAAGGAAAAATACAGTAACTAAGACAAAGAGAAAAAGAAAAGACATGACCCAAGAATTCTATATTCAGCCAAGCAGTCATTCATGGGTGAGCAGAAAGGAAAGCCATTCTCAGACATGCAAGGACTTGCACTATTTTTGTCACTCTTCATGACTGCTATACTTGTCCTTTATTTTGACATAGTTGACTGAAATAGCTATCCATTTAAAATTTTTAATGACAAACAATACATGAAAAATGGTAATGATACAATAAAAAAATAAGAAAAATGATTCTTTACACATCAATAAAGGGTCTAAGATCTTATAAACAAAACTGGTCTATAAGGAAGAAAGAGAGGGGAAAACTAAGGGGCTCTTATTTCAAACTGTGCATTTTTTGAATATCAATAGTAGATTCTGGTTTTTATCTTCCATTCTAGATTTCTGATACTTTCCATTTTCCCCAATGTATAATCTGTGTGTGTGGATACACACACACATAAATATATATGTTTGAGTAAATACTTTTGTGAAAATTTTAAAATAAGAAGTACATGTTTCTAGCAATTTTCCAGAAAATGGAAGACTGCTCTCAAAACAGTGTGCTCCCTTTACATCAGAAACATTCAAGCAGAGGCTATTTTGGGGGAGATGTTCTAGAATAACATCTAGCACAATCCAGCACTGGTGGATTACATGATCTCCAAAACTCTTTCTGGTAACAAGTTATCATCAACCTTAGACTATATATATATCATCCCTTTATAACAACAACAAAACAAACAGCCTAATTAAAATGGACAAAGGACATGAACAGACATTTCTTCAAGATGATAAACAAATAGCCAATCAATTAGGATGGCTACTATCAACAAAAACAGAAACAACAAGTGTTGTTGAGGAAGTGAAGAAATTAGAAGTCAGTGCATTGTTGGTAAGAACATAAAATGGTGCAGCTGTTATGGATGGTCTGCTATGGTACAGCAGTTTCTCAGAACATTGAAAATAGGATTGCCATATGATCCAGCAATCCCACTTCTGGGTATAAACCCGAAAGACTTGAAAGCAAGGACTCAAGAGTTATCTGCTAAGAACCCATGCTCATAGCAACATTATTCACAACAACCAAAATGTGGAAGCAACCCAAGTGCCCATCAACAGATGCATTGGAAAACAATGTGGTATACACACACACACACACCATGGAATATTATTCAGCCTTAAAAAGGAAATTCTGGTACATGCTACAACACTAATAAAACTTAAGAGTACATGACGCTGACTGAAGCAAGCCAGTAACAAAAAGACAAATAGTGTATGATTCCACTTATATTAGATACCTAGTCAAATTCAGGGACAGAAAGAATGGTGGGTGTCAGGGTTGGGGACAGTGGGGAATGGGGAGTTGTTTAATGGGCACAGACTTTCGATTGAAAGTCTGTACCCATTAATGATGAAAGGGTTCTGGAGATAGGTTGCACAGCAATGAGAATGTATTTAACAGTACTGAAATGTCCATTTAAAAATGCTTAAGATGGTCAATTTTAGGTAATGTGTTTTTTACAATATTTTAAAATATAAAAGAACTATGCCATCACTTTAATGGCTCCCAAAATTTCCCCTACTAACCAGCTACTTTTAGAGCATTATGCAATTTAAATGACCTGGTAAAAGGATAAAAGCAGAAAAAATAATTATGTAAAATCAGGGGTTCTGATTTTATTACCAACTGTCTTCACGCAGATTGTGTCATATGGATTTACATCAGTAAAATGCAACAGAGGCATCTCCACTTCCACCTCCTCTTGTCACCAGACAGGATATCATTTGGTTTCTTAAATTGTAGCAGACTGAGCATGAAAATCACTTCACTTCACTCCTTTATTTTCCCCCCTACATCTAGGAATTTATGAAAAAAATTATCACAGATAAGCAAAGATTTAGCTAAAAGGTGATTCAAAACAGTGTTTTTTCAATAGCAAGAAACTGGGGAAAAAAAACTGCTAAACAATAGGCAGCTGGCTAAAGAAATACTTCATTTTAGATAATGAGAATATTTATAATGAGAAAATGTTTACTATAAATGTGTAAAAAAGACAGTATGTAAAATAGCATGCACTATATGATTCCATCTTCCAAATCTTGTCAATTGCATTTAAGGGGTAATGAGACTACAGATGGTATCTGTGTGTTCTTCTGAAGGGTTTCTAAACTATAAGGATCACTTACTACTTTTACAGTTAGAAAAACTTTAGTGCCAACTATTCAATTTTTCAAGAAAGCAAAAAAAAAAAAGAATTTTAAAATAGTTCACTCATTATGTCAGTTATCTCAATAAACCTGGGAAAAAATAATAGGCTTCACTGCACAAAAAATAAAAATGAAAAAGTTTAATTTGATCTACCTAAAACCAAAATCATCCTCCCCACCAAAATTAGTTCTCTATTTTTTAATTTTTTTAAAGGATTTTATTTATTTATTTGACAGAGAGAGACACAGCGAGAGAGGGAACACAAGCAGGGGGAGCGGCAGAGGGAGAGGGAGAAGCAGGCTTCCCGCCGAGCAGGGAGCCCGATGCAGGGCTGGATGCCAGGACCCTGGGATCATGACCTGAGCCGAAGGCAGACACTTAAGGACTGAGCCACCCAGGCACCCCACCAGTTCCCTATTTAATATCCTTTTAGCCAATGTCAGAATCATTTGCCCCATGGTTTTCAAAATTTCATTTATCACGGATTCCTTCTACCTCTCTACCCTCAGACCCAATTGATAAAATTCTTATGATTCAATGGTTTCCCATACCTGCCCATTCCTTTCTCACTGCTATCATCAACTATGGTTCAGGCCTTCATTATCCATAATATAAAATTTTCTAATTAAATCCTATCTGGTCTTCTTATAGCGAATTCTCCCCCATTGTAATCCACTCGGTTAACTTCAACCAGGCTTGCAAACACTGCCAATGCCACCATTCCTCTCCAACCTTTGGACTGCTACAACCATCAGCTCCACCTGACCTTCAGTGCTCTCCACAATTTGGTTCTAACTACTTTCCAATCTCACCTCACTTCTAGTAATTCTCAGCTGCTACAGGAACAGTAGTAGAAGTTATCAGTTACTGAGCACTTACTTGGCTTCAGCGAGAGTGCTAACTGCTTTGTAAGCATAAATTCTTTAATCACAATGCCCCTCTTGAAGGGTATTACTATTATCAGCTATATTCTTTAAATGAGTGAGCAAGCAAAAGGCAATTACAGATTAAATTCCTTTCTTTTTATGTAAAAAGAAAGAACACTGGCTTAAAGACTGATATCATTTGTGGCTCCAGTTCTTCCACCAGGTAGCACTGTGACTCATATATTCAGTGCTTCTTCACTGATGAGTACTGTTCATTTGTTACTCATGTTTTCTAACATATTGTTAACATGTTATTCTACTGAAGGAAAAACAGGGCAAACTGGTAAAATAATTTTATTTTTAAATGGCCATTTACTCCTTTGTTTCAAATGCTCAGCCGCAGTTCTAGAAGCTGCAGTTCTTGAACACAAGGCCCACCTTTTAAGGTATTGGACTAGACAAATATGACTTAAAAATTAGTTCACCTACTGTGCTTGATATAATTTTCCTCAAAAACCTCATTAATCATTTTTAAAGGCAACATTCTTTTTCTGATTTAATTACAAAATAAATCACCAATTTAAAATATAAATATTTATATACTTCTCGCAAATTACATTTGTACTGGTATTCACTCATTCATCATTTGAATCATTTATTCATTCAACAAAAACACCAGGAGAAAAGTACTACTCCATGTGCTTAGGATATGCCAATAAACATGAAAAAACAAAGTTCTTCCTCTCACGGAGCTCACATTCTAATGGCAGGTACAGATGATAACTAAGTACATATACAATATTTTAAATCTTCAAAGAGTGATACGTACTGTGAAGGAAAAATAAATAAAAAGCCAAAAAGAAAACAACAGTGTAATACAGTGGGTGGGAAAAGGGCAGGTGGAACCAAATGAAAGGGCAGTGAAGGACGCTGAAGAGGTAACACAGGAACATAAATCTAAATGAAAAAAGGCACCAGCTAAGTAAAGATGTGGTGGAGAGAGCATCCAGCTACTCTGTTAGCGATTAGCAAGGCAGAAACCCTGATCTGATGTGAGAAATGCTTCACCTGCTTTAAGAGTAAAATGGATACTGTTGAAATGGTTCAAGATGAGGTTAAATGGAGACTCATGACTAGTGCTATCATGGAGTTTTAAATAAGATCTAAGTGTAAAGGGAAGCAGTGCAGAGTTTTAAACAGGGGTATGATGAGCCCTGACTTCTTAAAAGATAAACCAGGCTGCAGTTGCGTAGGGCATTAAGAGAACAGGAAGATGAGTTGTTAACAATCTAGGCAATGTATGACAACCACTTAGACAAGGGTAGTTGGCAGAAGTTACAAAACACATATACTATAGTTCTATTTTACAAGGCACAATGGTCTTCCATTTTTATAATAAACTGAACTCATATTTTTCTCCACTCCCTCCCAAAAAGCCACTAAAATAGTAAAACAATTTATAAAGGTGGAAACTGAAAGAAATGGAGAAAAAGGACTCATACTACACAGCTGTCAAGAAACTTTTGGAAGATGGAAAAAGTGGAACAAGGAATAACGACCGAAAGTGATATAATTCATTCTGAGCAACTTTGGAGGGGCTCAGGACTTTGAGGTACCAAGCTCCTTGAAATGTTGACAATTATGATCAACTGAGAATCTCTACATCAGTCTGTTAAAACTCTTATCATATAGAGCCAAAAGACAGGAGTGAGAAACCAAGCCAAAGATTTGCATTTGAAGATCCAAATCACAGACAAAAGTAAGGCACTATTCTGAAAACAGATGGCCTATGTTATCTACCCAGCAAATGTGATGCATTTTTTTTTTTTTTGGAGAAAATTAATAGCCCAGAAGAGAAGACCTATAAATAATATTTGGGAATCATCAAAGACAATGATCTAGTACAATCTTACTGAAAGTTAGACTGATAACATGTATCAAGTCCTTAACATGAATCAACAATTTCATCTTTAGGAATTTATCACATACATGAAACAAGACATAGATGAGTCAAGAGTATACTAGAAGAGATGTTCACTGCAATACTGTTTACAATAATATCAAAGCAACTGAAACACTTAGTCAAAGAACACAGAGTTGTTAAATTATGATATAGCCATTCACTAAATGGAAAACAGTGATGTAAGTTGTACATATATTACATGAAAAGAACAGTATGCAAAATACATGGAGCCAAAACACAGGGCTAAGCCTTTTGCTCAGGGAGCTTTTTTCCTGGGGCGCCTGGGTGGTTCAGTTGTTAAGCGTCTGCCTTCGGCTTGGGTCATGATCCCAGGGTCCTGGGATCAAGCCCCACAACCGGCTCCCTGCTCAGTGAGAGGCCTGCTTCTCCCTCTCCCACTCCCCCACTGCTTGTGCTCCCTCTCTCACGGTCTGTCAAATAAATAAAAACTTTAAAAAAAAAAAAAAAAAAAACGGAGCTTTTTTCCTATGATGAACATAGATTAACTGCATAATAAAAAATATTAAGATTATGATTCTTGAAAAATAAATTAACCATAAAAATTTTACACTTAATGATATTTAGATCTCAAAAAATAAGAAACCATTAAGAAATTAGTAATGTCTGCTTTTAAAAAAAAAACCCATATAACTCCATCTTATTAAATTACTTCTAAATTTAAATCAATGATTCGGTGAAAAAAAGTAAAACGTAAGAAATAACTGAACTACAGATGAAAGATTCCATAATCAGTTCTCCATATCCTTACCACTATACCCTTAATAAAATTTGAAATTTGATAAATAACCATCAAAAAGCTATGTGCAGGTAACACCTTCAGGAGGATTTTTAAATCTGCACTTTCAGTGCTATTTAAAACATTCTTATTTCCTATAGTGCGAGAGCAGACATTTGGAATTTCTAATCATTAAATGTCTCAGGCAAAACAAAATTTATCTTAAGCATTTAAAAAATGAAAATTGAACTTTCTGGAAAAACGAAGTTTTATGAAAGTGTAACAGTCTTGAAAATCCTGGATAATGCTGTCTAGCAGACAGAGGGGATGGACAACAAAAGTAAACAATGTGTTCAGAAATAGGGAGAAGGCCAAGTAAAGTAAGAAATAACTACTTAGGAAAATGTCATTTGAAATATTAAGTATGAAAGCAAATACATATAAAGTAAGTGGAAAGGAAGTAAAAATTCATATACACAACAATCATTATTAGTTAAAATTGCAGACATGAACAATACCAAAAATAATACGAACAAAAATCTACTGCACAATTAAAGGTGGGTAAGACAAATGGACCACTAGAATAAAAAAGAGACTACATTCCCATGTATACGTATATAGGAATTAAGTATAACAGAAACGGCATTTCACAACATAATAAAAGACAGACTGAGTCATTAACTCATTAATCATTAATTAATACATGACAAAGGACATTTACTATCACTTTCAATTAGATCCCTATGTCACACCATAAATTCAAAAATCCTAATGGATAAAATTATTAGGAAAAAATTATTAGAAAAATAGCATAGTGTTTTTAAGGTTATGAATTGAGAACACCATCTTAACTATATCCAGAAAGCCCAGAATCTATAAAAGAAAAGACAAACATTAACAAGCAAACTTAGAACCAAATAGAAAAGTAGTCAATCCTGCAGATATACTTGCACAACTATACAAGCCTGCCTCACCAGGATGTTCTCTGCTGCACTACCAAAATGCACAAAATTAATAAAAGCAACTCAGTGGCTGCAATCTGACACCATGAGAAGAAGGACAGATTTAAATAAATAAATAACACTCATACACTGAATACTACGCCATCAATTTAAAAAATGAGCTAAATCTGAATATACTGATGTAGGACTGCAAAAGATAAACAGTCCTCTCCGACAGTTTTCCCATCCTGACTTCTAGAACTTGGAACTATAATTTGACTTAAGAGCCATCAAATTGTGATTTCCAATTTTCTATAGAATTCTAGGAATTTAAAACACATCTGGATACTATGACATAAAATAGGGATTTTATAAAAGCATATTTCCTTATACCAGCTGAACAGAGCATCAAAGACATTATCTTATTAAATGTGAAAGAACTGCTGATCTCTATACTTTCCCCTCCCCAACAGTATCAAAATCAAAATGTTACTTTAAGTCCCCTATCCATGAATGCCTTCCAAAATAATAAACTAGGTGAACAAGAGTTTATTCAATGTCAACTTCTGAATGGTGAAATATGATTTTCTACAGCAATCTGTGACATGCATTTTATAAATATAAATTAGATTAATAGTCTAACAGTTATCTGCTTAATAACCAGCTAAAGTTAGTCACAAGTTCCAAAAATGATTCATAATTTCCAAAATAATTTCATGTTTTCATTCATTACAAATGCTTTAAATAGCAACCTCCTTAAAAAATGTGAAATAGACAATCCCTGAATGAATACTTTGAACTTATGTTCGATTTAAAGAAAAACAAAAAATGACTTATCAATACCTGGTCAATGACAGTTGATGTTCAAAGATGCAGATAAATGAAAACTATCTGATGGTATCACAGCTTATATATATGGTAAGTATAAATCTTGACCTCTCAGTTTCAACTTCAGTGATGCCACCTACTTGATACAAAAAATGTCTAAATATCTCAAATCATTTCCATAATCTTCTGACAAAGAAATCACTTAGTTATAAATAATAACTTACAAAGAGTTTTGTGGAATGACTTCCTAATGTATTGGAAATCTACATTTTTATTACTTGTAAAAACATGTTCAGCATAATTTAGGTGGTCTCTTTTTAATATGATAATATCCAGTCACGCTGAAAATCAAAAAAGTTCCTAGAACACTTTAAGACAGTGATTACCTCTGAGGAGGGAGCAGGGAGAAAGAGTTGGAGACAGAGTTTTTAGCTTTTGCTGTGAACTTAAATTTCTTTAAGTAAAACCTAGAAGCAAATGTGCCATTTGGAGGCAGAGTTCCTGGGTTCTTAACAACTCACTACCTCTTTCTGACCTTGGGCAAGTTATTTAATTTCCCTGTGCCTTGGTTTTCTTTACCTGTAAAACGGGGATCATTTTTCCTGCTATATAGGATTAAATGAGTTGACAGATGTGAAGTGCTTACAATAGTACCTAACACATGGTAAATGTTATTGCTATTATTATCATCAGCCTCATCACCTATAACCATCAACTAGGCAATCTAGCTGAAAGGAACTGGGAAAAGAGGGAACTGGAGGGTGACATCTGATTTCTACACTTCCTAACACTTCAAACATAAATCCTATTTTTGTAACCAGTGATAAATAACCAACTTAAGTGAAAAAGCAGTATACAGTAGAATAACAGTTTCAGTCTTCAATTTTCAAAAACATGAGACAATACAGGCTTTGGAGTTTGATATTTATTTTTAGCAGGAAGAATATGCTAATGATGATGACATCGTTAGAAGATACGCCCATGTCCAATACCTGCAACAGAAGCTCAATAGAAGTTAAAGAAACCATACCAAAAGACTAAGGACAAAAATTGCATAACATTACTTACCCTTAATTCTGCTAACAATAAAACAAGTAACAATATGTTTAAGATTGAAGTTGCATCACAAGATCAAAAACTAGCCAAGTTAAATATCGTACGTATCTTCATAAAATATTTTACCTTTTCCTTTCTATGTACAATTGGGAAACCTTTTGTACGTGCTCTCTCCAAGGTAGAGCATGGTGCCAATAACTATGCTCCAAATTGTAAAGGGGTAATGCTAAATTAAAAGCTGAGAATTTGGGGTGGGAGAGCTCTTGATCAAACAGCTGGTCTCACAGGTAGAAATGATGATCCTCTTTGGCAGAGACCGCTAAAACAACAACTAGACACTAATAAAAGCAACTTAGTAGAGGCAGTATCATAACATACCTACAAATTTAGGTATGAGAACTTTAAGCAGAGAACTGCTTAAATAAAGGGATCCAGACGAGTTAGAAATTCTCCTACATATACATATAGAAAAAGAAATTGCTAGAGCAATAAACAATTTAAACAAGAACTAGTCAAAAAAGATTCTGGTCCAACCACCCCTGACAACAGCTACTCTGCTCAAAGGAAGTAGGAAAATGTTTCTCACCCCTGAACCTCCAGACTCATCAACAGTATCAGTCACCCCTTAACTTAAAGGAGTGATGACTTTCTTTTACCAAAGGTTGTGTATGAGCCAGGAGTGAGGTGGGAATGTTAAACATTAGAATCAGGGATGGAACAAAAGAGTAACTTGAAGACTAACTTCTTGAAAGGAATTGATGAACTTTACAGGGACAGGGAGAGGGGGACTAGCATACCCACAATTAATTCTATGCCAAAAAAACTCCTTTTATTTTTTGATTGTATACCTAGAAGTGCATACATGTACTCTGAACAGGAATTCAAGAAATCCAACCATAATTTACTGTAGCTGACACCAGACTTTATACTGCTATTTTCCCATAAATCTGTTCTTGAAAATAATAGTTTAAGCTCTTCAGATGAATTACTACTACTGGAATTCCACATGAATAATTTTATAAAGCAACCAATTTTCATAATACCAAATTTCTAAATTTACTTAGGCTGCTGACTTGGTTCAAGTAGAAAGAAACCCATTCCTGCAAGGAGTAGCTTACCTGGGCCATTGTCTAAAAAGGTCTATGTCAAAAAATGCAAAACGTGCGGAAACAGAGTATTCTGAAACGCCTACCCAAGAAATAAACAAGCACTGAAGAAGGAAAAGGTTACGCACTTCCAATTTATGCTCTTTCTCTGCAAGGGCTTCCTTTTGACAACGAAGAAAATCTGCTAACATTCGAGTGAGTTGCTTCCTATCATCTATTTCAGCCGCCAATCTGCCATTGTAATCTGCCAGCAACATACAAGCATCCTCTACCATTTTAGAAAGCCTTTCTCCAGATTCTTTATCTAAGAAAAGCACAGAATAACAACATTATTACACAACAAAAACAATGCCATATGCCATTCCCTCACCCTGACTTCCAAAAAAGTTCCAGATCACATTTTTCTTTTCTTACCTGTTATCTTATCTAGTAGGGATACTTCTTGGACTTCAACAGGCAAAGACGCTATCCTCTGATGAACTGCTGCATCACCTGAGGCTGCATTCTCTAGATCTTGTAATGCTCTAACAAGATCTAGAGTCTAAAAAGTTATACAACTTTAGAACCATAATAAATGAAGCTTAAACAAATACAAAAGACTTAAAATTTATTTCATATTCCTTACTCCTTATGGGCTATGTATCTGTTCGAAGTTTTAAATATAAACTACTTTTGAAGGCAGTCCATTTCTTTTAAGAAATATTAAGAAAAGAAACTATACTATGTCAAGTATTAGAAATATATAAATTGAAAACTAAAATAAAACATGGCCCTCAGCCCTGAGGAAGTCATACTCCAGTGGTAGAGACAGATAGTGTAAAAATAATTATCAGACTCTGAAAGTAACATGCATCATTTATATGCCAAATACATACAGTGGCAAAAGGGAAAGCAGGCTATAACTTCAACCTAGACAATACAAGTTTTACATATGACATATTCATTATATTATCATTATACATGAGCAGAATTTTTTTAATACTAAATTGGATATTTGGGGTAGGGGGATACAAATTGTTCTACTACAACAAAGAAGAGTCTTACCGATTGTATTTCTATATGACATAATTAAAGCACAAGAGCAATGTAGCTTTGGAATATGTTTAAATATGGTATCTTCAACTACTCTACAGTTTGTTAACAAGATCATTAAAATATCACAAAATTCCATATATCTGATGACTAATACTTACATAAACACTTAGCCAATATAAAAATTATTTTATCATTAGAATATTTTACTTGCACTGTTTTCATATCAGATATAATTAGGAGGGAACAGCAAGCCTTTGCTGGTAACTTCACAATTCATAATGTCTATAAATTTACTCCAGAGAAAAATAAATACATTTTCTTTTTACTGGTCTCTATTTCCATCCCACCTCCTTCTTTTTTTCCTTTTTTATCTCTAAGACTAATTCCTGGAACAGTAGGAAATTACACACACTTGAAAAATATAGGATATAATCAATTCTGTGTATACATTAAAGATGACACTGACAGATCGTTACTGGTTTTTCTTTAAGCTAGTCCCTTACAAAAAAGTGCTGTCACTGGGGTCTAGCACAAAGTAAATATCAAACAAGATTAAGAATGAATGGAATCTAATATGAAATATACTATCCCACATAAGCTTTTAATTCATTACTATGTGTTTAATATTCTAATATTTTACAAAATAATTTTGATGTAAGATATATCCCCTTACAAATGAAAGTGAGCTTAAGAGCAATGATGATTATCAGGAAGCTTGTTTTTCATGGTGCCCCAATTAACTTTTATATAGTAATTTTTTAATTAGTCTTAGAACGTTCTAAAATTTTCTGAAGTTCTGAGAAGTAATCTGGCTTTATGGTCTTGATATGCATGCTTTAACTACAATCTGCTCTCATCTCGCCTTTACATTCCCACATGAGTTAATTCTAAGTTTCCAGTGCTGGGTCAAGGATCAGATAAAAAAGCAAAGTTGTCTGAAAACAACACTAGCCTACAACTTTCTAATAGAAGAGAATGAAATGAGTTCAATTGGATCCTACAAAGAGAAATTTTAGCCATTCTTAAAATGGTAGCTACAAAGCTGAACCACTGAGAATTAAGCAGTACAACTAATCTGAAAAGTCATTATAAAATGAAAAGCAACAGCATTTTATTTAAGTACTAGATTAGAGTCAGACAGATACTCCTAAGATGTACAACTGAGGTTACTCTTTTCATCAGGGAGAACACAAGAGGATCAGACCCTGTATCTAGAACTTGGGTAAAATACTGTTCATGGAATCATAATAAGGCTCTCAGCACAAAGTGCTTTGTCTTAATTATTACCAAATAAAAAGAAATATAAACCTTAGCGTTTGGTTATTTGAAATGTTATGTTATTATTTTTTCCTCAAGCTTCTGTCCCTGGTGATCATGTGGGCTTCTGCACCTCCTGTCAACGAGTGAACAGGTAGTTTGGATCAGGTCCTGGCTGAGTACCTAGCTGAGATTCTTTCTGCCTCCCCAGTATTAACAGTGACATAACACACCAACAGTTTTAGGCAGTGATTGGTTTTATCTTTCTTTCAAGTTCCTTTCATTGGGAAAGAGTTTCACCCAGCCTCTGGTTTCATGCAGTGAATTCAGGTCCAGTCCTCCAACTCCCATGGAGCACTTTGAGTTCTTATTACCCTAGTATTTCTGGAAAGCTATATGTACTTCCGGACCAAAGCTTAGCAAGAACCAGGCTCTGGCTCACATACTGAATTGTGCTTCTGTACCATTTCTAGCCCACGAAGATATTTACCTTGTTTTATGAGTATGGCTATGTCTTCATTTTCTCCTTTTAAATTTTATCTGTCCCTCCTATATGTTTGAAACATAGAAGGAGGAAGCTTTAACACTCAATGCCCACATTAATTAAAAGTTAAAAATGTTTTTCTGGAATCATTGATGGCTAAAGAATGCTATACTGTACCAACCTGAAAGGACATGGGGTATTAAGATAATGACTCTAATCCATCTTATTTTACCATGGAACTATACGGTTCTATAGTTACATAGAACTGTATGAATACATGCTTGTTACTGTAACACTCATTTTTACATGTTTAAAAGAAAAAATACTCTAAAGGGCAGTGTTTATCTCTAGGAATGGCATTTTCAGTGTACTTAAATCATATAACAAAATAGTCTTACCACATAATGTTTTATTTATTTAAAAGGAAACTATTTAAATGGTGGATATCTCACCAGACCTCATATTTAGCAATCAGATATTCTTTTTCTATGCAAAATACGGTTGCCTACTATACATTATACAACATATATTAAACATAAGCAATCTGTTAATCAGAAAATAAGAGATATTCACATAGCTTCTTTCTTGCACTCAGAATTATAATAAAAATCAATTTATAGAAGTAAAACTTAAGTAAAATTAATAAAGCTTCGTGGCCACATGAAGTAACAGTAGCAAAACTCCCTCCACACAGAAAAACTTCTACCTGTGGTGGTTCACTTGGAGATCCCAAAGAGGAACAGTTTTCATTTTCATCCCCCACTTTTATCTGTTCATAAGTTCGCTTCCTAGGCTTCTTATCACCATCTGAAATGGAAGAACACTGAAGTTTTAATGAAAGCAAACATTTTAACGAAGAGATCATGATAAAAGATTACACACTTACACAGAGCTTGCTTAAGTTGTTCTAATACATCATTCTCATAAACAGACCTTTCTTCCCAAATAGATAATACCCTTCCAAGGTGCTTCTTACAACTTTCATCAGTTTCACTAAAGAGAAAATACAAATAATAACAATTAATAGAGCTACTAAAAAGGTAATGGTTATTTTTAATACAGTCAGACACTCATTCCCTGAAAAAAGCTGTTCAAATGTTTACTGAGCACCACTATGTGACCAGAAGTTCAGGGGTGAAGTGATCAAGACAGACTTACTCCCTGCCTCCTTTAAAAGCTTATAGACATATATATTTTTTAAGATTTTATTTTTTTAAGTAATCTCTACACCCAAAATGGGGTTCAGGCTTAGAACCCTGAGATCAAGAGTCACACGCTCTACTGACTGAGCCAGCCAGGTACCCGTAGACACATTATTAAACAAAAAATTACAAAAAAATGTAAAGGTGCTCACACTGGCTACTAGGGGTTTACAAAGAAGATGCCCCTAACTGAATGACGGCTGAATATGAGGCTAAGAAGATTTCAGATAGGTGATTTTTAAATTTATTTAACAAATACTTATTGATCAAGGCACTATCTTTGACACTGGAGATACAAATGGAGCTTTATAGCAGCTGTTGCTTATAAGGGCCACAAAAAAGAACAAGCTATTAAAGACAAGCATAATGCAGAGGCCTGGCCCACTTCAAAAGAGATTAAAAAAAGGATCTGAGGAAGTGATATTTGAGATCTGATGACTGGAATAACAGGGTAGTGGCAAACAGACTACTCCCAACCACCTCCTAACTGCCTTCATCACTACCACTGTAGACTGAGCTGCTATTACCTCTTGCCTGGATTTCTTAAGTCTTCTCATTGGTCTCTTAGGCTCTTACTCTTCACTGTGCTCTACTAATGTCAATCAAATCATACGGCTCTTCAATCCCCTAAGAGCTATCAATCATACCAAGAATAAAACCAAAATCCTTATGCTGGACCACAAGGGGGACATGTTCTACTTCCTGGCTACTTCTCAGTCTACATTCTCTAAATACTTTCTCCCATACAGGGGCACCTGGGTGGCTCAGTCATTAAGCGTCTGCCTTTGGCTCAGGTCATGGTCCCAGGGTCCTGGGATTGTGCCCCACACTGGGCTCCCAGGGAGCCCACTTCCCCCGCTTGTGTTCCCTCTCTCGCTGTGTCTCTGTCAAATAAATAAATAAAATCTTTAAAAAAAAACAAAACACCTTCTCCCATACAAATCTCCTTGCTGATCCTCAAACATGCCCAGCACACAGCTGTCTATTTCTGCCAAGTATTCCCTCTACATAGAATCCTCTCCTAGAATGCTCAAGTGGCTCATTTCATCTTTTCCTTCAGTCTCTGTTCAAATGCCACCTCCCCAAAATAGTCATTCTTTATCTCATGATGTAAAGCTCTCCTACCCTCTAGTTCTTTCCTTAATTTATTTCTTCTCCTACCCTCTAGTTTTTTCCTTAATTTATTTCTCCTCTAGTTCTCCTACCCTCTAGTTCTTTCCTTATTTCTTCACAATACTTACCTACTAGCATAGTATATATTCACCTGTACATCTAGTTTTTACCTTTGTCATCCACTGAAATGCAAGCTCCACTAGGACAGAACTTTATCCTGTTCGCTAAAGTATCCTTAGGGCCCAGCACGTAGTAGCCAGTCAATAAATACTTTATTGAATTTCTCAGAAGAGGCAACATATTTAAAAAACTTAAGGTAGAAAGAACTAAAAGAGTTCAGTTAGCTTAAACTTGGACTATAAATTGTGTGTGTGGAAGAAATGTGAGACAGGAGTCTGAAAATGTGGACAGGGCCATGAAGCAACACCGTAAGTCTTGCTCAGGACTTTAGACTTAATCTCTGGGACAAATGAGAACAACTCAAAGGCAAAGGAGCGTTATGATCAGCTCTGCAACTGTGGCTAGTTTTGTAAGTGGATTAAACAATACTGGAGGCTCCTGCAATTATATAGAAAATGACATTATGGGGGCACCTGGGTGGCTCAGTCAGTTAAGTGTCTGCCATTAGCTCAGGTCATATCTTGGGGTCCTGGGATAGAGCTGCGCCTTGGGCTCCCTGCTCAGTTGGGAGTCTGATTCTCCCTCTCCTTCTGTCCCCCCTTCCCTCCAACCCCCACTCATGCTTTCGTGTGCGCTCTCTAAAAAAATAAATAAAATCTTAAAAAGAAAAAAAAAAAAAGAAATGACATTATGGAAACTGGAATGGAAAGAAATCTAAAGAAGTGTGGGAACTATATATACTACATGGGATAAAGGGAGTGAAAGAGAGAGGAGAATGTGATATACTATATATCACAGTATCAGAGAAAGTTAAAGCTGACACCTAATTTCTCATATGGGCATCTGGATAGATAGAGTTGGATCTACTGAGAGAGTGAAACCTAGAGGAGGAGCAAGTCTGACAGGAGCAAGGACAATATGAGTTCAACAGGACTTAGTACGTTTGAGATGTACGGAGGCATACAACTAGAAATTCATTAGGCAAGAGGACACACAGGTCTAAAACAAAGAAAACACATCTGGACTGGAGTGTAAGACTGAGAGTTATTAGGGTGTGGATAATAACTAAATACATGCAATGTATAAAATCGCCCAGAGGTCAAGTGAAGAATATGACCACAGAAAGAGGGCTAAGGACTGAACTCTTAAGAAATGCCAACATCTGAAAAGATGGTAAAAGACAGTATCTAAAAGGAAAGATAAATAATATACATTTAAGAAAGTAACATACAGCACTGTAATTTTTGAAAAATGCATCCACTATGACTAAAGTTGCAGGGCATGCCTGGAGTATATTCTCATCCTTAAATCATTCAACACAGATCTTCATTTACCCCTGGATTCTATAATTTAGACTGATTTAGTAGCCTATCCCAATAATGTTTATCCAGTAATCTACCAAATATTCACATATGTTGGAAATAAGCATTTAAAAGGGGCATTAAGCCAAAGCCCTGACCTTTACCCTCAGAATTTTTCTGTAGCAAAATTTTTCAACAGGCTTATAATTATTTTAAATAAATATTCTATACTTCCAAAGCATTTTAAAATGTTGTAATATGTACCCAAACACTAAAAAAACCTTAAAATTATAAGCAATATGAAAGGAAAAGGTATGACGTTTATCCAGAAATATTAGTTGGAAAAATAACTTTATAAGCACACAAATTTTCAATTCAATACCTTCATTTATTCTTAATGAAGTTCATTCCAAAATGGCAGTTGCTTTTGGTCTCTTAAAGGAAAGCTGTTAATTCAAGTACTCCATATACGCACCATTGCAACAGTTCAAAAATTTCCATTCACACAAAGTATTTAACACATTTACAAATGCCATTTATAGTTAAGTCTTTTCAAATGAAAATTTCAAAGAAATAAATTCCCTGTTTTTTGTTTGAATGGCTTACGGCAAATTTTAACAAAAGGACATATTATGCATATTTAAAAGAGATTACCTAGTACTCAATTACCATACCTTGAAACATGTTTAAAAGCCTCCACTATAACTGGTGCAAAATCTTTTGTAAACTCCGGTCCCTTCCTTTTGCTGTTCTGAATGACATCATTGGCTAGGTAGAGAAAAGTAAGCTTCCTGTTTGGTTTGGCTGAAAAATAAAAAAAAAAATTAAAAATCTACTTAAAATATCCTCATTTAACTTGGACAAACTTTCTCAATATATGACTCAAGCAGTTTGAGAACTACAACAAACCTACTAACCTTTACGTATCATGTTCAACTCTAGCTTCTCATTCTACTACCGAACTCATCAAGTCACTATTCTTTAACTCTCTAGGTTTCTATAGTTTCTGGAGATGCAGCATGTGAGGAAAAAAAGGACTCAGGAGGAGGAACTAGTCAATAATTAGTTTCCCTGCACTTTTACTAAGTTGCCCAAACTACTTACCTTTGATTACTAGTCTTATCACTATTCCCAAATTAGTAGTTTTATACACCAAAATCCTCAGGTCTACAAAAATGCATCTCTGTGACTCAATCTGTACTAAATTTTGTTAAAACTATTAAACACTACATGAAATACAGCTTATTTAAAATAAGATGGTAACTGGTCACGTTAAGATGGTACCTTAAAGCTTGAATTTATGACTGTTTTAATACCCACACTGATTTTAAAGTTATCATTAAGGTATTGTAAAACAAGAGTACGAAATGTAAAATATGTTGAAAGAGACCTCACTTCAATTAATTATGTACTTTTTGTTTATGAAATAAATATTTCCCAAGCTGACAGAGTAAATGTTAGGGAGACCAAATGGGCAGTTTAGATTTTCACCCACTTTGGATTACATGGCCTTAAATAGCTGAATTCATCTAGACAAAAAGATGTCTCTTCTCATAATATTCAGTGGGTGTAGTCATTCTTCTAAAAGAATGGAAAAGATTTCAACAATTGTGGGCCAGAATACATTTTTACTAATTACAATGTTAAGTGTTAAGTGGTACAGTATTAAGTACAACTCAAGTTAAGAGTCATACATACAAGTAAAATTTAGTAGGTTGAACATAATCTTTTACATTGACTATTTTCATAATATAATTTTACTAGAATTAAATATAAATTATTCAAAGTAGTACAGTTATATTCAGAAACACTGTACTCTGTGGCATCCACATTCAATGGTGTAGGAAACTTATGGTCAAGACTGATAATCCAGTGCACCATATATGTGTGCCAGCTTAGTGGATTTAAGACGAAAACAGGCAGGCTACTTTGGGCCCTCTAGATTTGAGTATTCAGTTTAATCATTCAACACATTAAAAGCCACTTCTGAGTTCATGTCTTTCTTGAGAAAAAACTAGTGACACACAACCTGCTTACAAGAAACTAAAATACTGAGTCAGAGACGACCAGACTTTATAAATCTGTGCCATCCACTGCATAGTCTCATTTGCCTGTCTAAAGATGTGGCTCACCACTATGCTTTTGAAAGTCCTGGAATAGAATAAAGATATGGAAGAGATGGCAATAACAAAGACCAACTTCTGATTCTTTTGGCTCTTGTCTGGTTAGATAAACCATTCAGTATAACTGGTTAAGATACCAGGACCCTGGGCGCCTGGGTGGCTCAGTCGTTAGGCGTCTGCTTTCGGCTCAGGTCATGATCCCAGGGTCCTGGGATCGAGTCCCACATCGGGCTCCCTGCTCGGCGGGTAGCCTGCTTCTCGCTCTCCCACTCCCCCTGCTTGTGTTCCTGCTCTCGCTATCTCTCTCTCTGTCAAATAAATAAATAAAATCTTTAAAAAAAAAAAAAAAAAAAGATACCAGGACCCTTTCCCATGAAGATGATCATAATGGCAACTTTCCCAATATTCAAACCTGTCTCTTTTTTACCTATCTCTGCCCAAAGAAAATCCCACCCAAAGAAAAGGTTAATATTAATTAATTAATCCAAGTATTTGCCTTCTCAGCATCAAAATGAGTTTAAAAACTCAAATTTTTATTATTATCTAATTGGGAGACCATCTGTAGTACTTTAAATGAGTACCTGAATCAATGGGCTCCTTTTCCTAAATACTGGTAACATTTATCAAACTTTTACTATGTGTTACACACTCTTCCAAGCACTTTACATGTATTACCTAATTTAATCCAAATAATTTAAGGTACCATCATTACCTGCATTGGGCAGTTTTAACAAATAGGCATCAAAAGGGTTATCTGCCCATACTGAGATATCCAGGAAGGGATCAGCCAGGAATTGAATCCAAAGTCCAACTCCTAAGCATTCCCTCTTAACTGGACTACGCCTCTTACGACTATGTTATAAATGAAAGAGGATGTTACCTTTTGAAAAGATCAAGTAGTGACCCAACCAAAATACTTCAGAATGTTAGCAGCATTATTCACAATAGCAAAAGGTAGAAGCAACACAAGGATCCACTGACAGATAAATGAATAAACAAAATATGGTAATCCATACAAATGGAATATTATTCAGCCTTAAAAAGAAAGGACATCGTGACACATGCTACAACATGAATGAACCTAAAGGATATTACGCTAAGTGAAACAAGCCAGTCACCAAAAAAAAAAAATACTATATGGTTCTGCTTATATGAAATACCTAGAATAGTTAAATTCATAGAAACAGAAAGTAAATGGTGATTGCCAGGCGCTGGAGGGAGAAAGGCACAGAGAGTTATTGTTTAATAGGTATAGAGTTCCAGTTTTAGAAGATGAGAAGAATTCTAGAAATGGATGGTGATGATGGTTGCGTAATAGTGTGAATGTATTCAATACCAATAAACTAACACTTAGAAATGGTTAAAATGGTAAATTCTGTTATGTACCACACAAATTAAAAAGTGTATTTTACCATATTTATAAATCCATGGGCTACCAGCTCTTAAAAATAATTCAGAATGGTTTCTACAATGTGCATTAAAGCAAAAATTTACAAGATATCAAAATGTATTTCCCAGCATATTCCAAAAAACAAACCAAAACTACAGCATGGATTTGGTATGAGGTCCAAATATCAACACATTATTTTCATTTTCTTCCCCTTGTGGAACCCAAGCTAAAATATGAGAAATACTTAGAAACCGCTATAACGTATATCCTTCTCCAAATTCTCAGTAAAAAAACTTACTTCCATTTAAAATTATGTGTACCTTCATGCAGAGCAAAAATAAACTAATGGAACTAATTACAACAAGCAATTCCAGAAGAAAATCACAAAAATGATTTTCAAATGAATTTTGATAATTTATAATAACAGAGCCATAAACTGTTATTAAAGCATACAAAATTGGGGCGCCTGGGTGGCTCAGTTGGTTAAGCAACTGCCTTCGGCTCAGGTCATGATCCTGGAGTCCCAGGATCGAGTCCCGCATCGGGCTCCCTGCTCGGCGGGGAGCCTGCTTTTCCCTCTGAGCCTCCCCGCTCTCATGCTCTCTGTATCTCATTCTCTCTCAAATGAATAAATAAAAAAATAAAATCTTTAAAAAAAAAAGCATACAAAATTAACAGAAAGAGCAAACAAACTATTTCATAATTCCTTAAAGAAAAAACTCTGTTGGGAATAAAATATAATGCTTAAAAGTGGGTCTGACCTAATCTCCTCCTTTATTTCTATTGTCACAGGGTTCCTTGTAAAACTGGCTATTTTCTAAATCTTCCATTCAATCTAAATAGCATTTATTTAATGTTTGCTATGTGCCAGGGACCATGCCGGGCATTGACCAAAAATAACCTTTCCTGTTCAATCAAGAATTTTCAAGCTCTATATAGATTGGCACATGACAGGTCACATCACTAAAAATGTGAGTTCTCTTTATTCCTACTCTCCACTAATGTATCACACCAACACTGGAAGCAATCATAAATATAATATTATATCCAAGTGTATCTGTATGTGTATACTGCTATTTTTGTGCTAATAAAGTATAAGCAAATAAGGACCAGTCAATATTTACATTGTAGGAACCATTTTCTTATATCTCACCTCTCTGAACTAAAAATTTTAAGCTACTGTGGGTATTAAGTATAGCCCCTTTTCCTTGGACCTTGTATGTGAACAGGTAAATCAAAACAAATAAATAATAATAAAATCTGGCTGGATAATATATGAGGACACAGCATTACCTAAAATGTTGAGCATATCCCCCAAAGGGCAATACAAATTCAGTTCATCACATAAGTAAGAGACAGTTACATAACAATTCACAATTCAAATAAAAGAAATACCAACTACAAGGCTTCAAAGAGAAGAGCCTGGGCTCTTATATAAACAATATGAAACAAACTTTGCCAATCAAAGGACTACATAAATGCCACCTAGTTTCACCAATTCATGATCAGTTCAGAATCTAGTTTTACTTAATCATAATCAGAAAGTGAGAGCATTGGGGCACCTAGGTAGCTCAGCCGGTTGAGCATATGACTTGGGTTCTGGCTCAGGTTATGATCTCAGGGTCATGGGATTGAGCCCAATGTTGGGCTCCCATGCTCGGCACAGAGTCTGCTTGGGATTCTTTCCCCTCCTCCCACTCTCTCCCCCTCTGCTTCTTCCCCCAGTTGCGCGCATTCTTGCTCACTCACTCTCTACAAAATAAATAAATAAATAAAATCTTTTAAAAAGCGAGAGCATCATTACTTTTCTTACAACTGTACAAACCATATATGCCTATTTATTTTGATATAATGCAGAATATCATAATCTAAGTTAATCACCCATGTTTTTATGGTGACTGAAATTTAAAACCACACTAGATGACAATGCCAATAAATACAACAAACAGTTAAAATTTTACTGTGTTATCTATTAACTCAAGAGCCCTCTTTACAGAGGAAGCCTTCTACGTGGGAGAAGGAGCAAAAAAACTGAATAAACAAATATATACACACAGACACACACACATACCAATGAACACTACTGTAGGTCTTATAGGAGGAAATCAGAAGAAAAGCCATTATCTTGAAACAAAAACCTATTAAAGACTTACTAAAAACTGCTGGACAGCCTCATTTATTTCCCTGGTAAACTAATTATCACTATAGTATACTACAAGACATGTTCATACAGATGAATAGTTGGTTATATGGCAGAAACTGCTTTAACTCTCTTTGCCACAGAAAGTGCGTAATCCACAGGTGACTCATGAATAGATTCTATCTGTCCCAGACAGGACCAAGAGTTCAGTCAAATACAGCTGGCTGCTTCATAATAGCTGAGGTGGGTGACAAATGAGGTGGATAAAGCCAGTGTATTCCTGTACCACTGCCACAATGCCTCAGACTTTTGGCAAGCCCATCCCTTGCTTTAAAATCCTTCAAAGATTTTCTACTGTTCTCCAGGTAACATTGTAAATCCTTAATAGAAACCAAAGGCCCACAAATGTCTGTCTCTGCCCTCTATAATACTCTCTCTTCATGCCCAATACAACCACTCCTCTAACTTCCCCAACTCCTACCCATCCTTTAGACCTCAGTTAAACAGGTTCCTCTGGTTTTCCTTCACCACCCAGTACACAGGTTAGGCAACGCTGATGGGCTCTCATAGCACCCCATACTTTCCTATGGAGCACTTATTCCAACTATAATTACTTTTATTTAATCTAATGCTTCCCAACTAAACTAAGCTCCATCGAAAGCAACAACTGTCACTCTCATCTACCCATCTATGGCATCAAGCCCAGCAGTTGATTCACAATTTGCTTAGTTATTTATTAAATCAGTAATTTTTTTGGCCTAAAACTTTTCCTTTAATTATTTGTTCTACTAAGCTGGCTTCTGGTTTTAACCTCACCCAGCATAGCTGAAGGGGGAATAATGTAAAATTACACTGCTCTCAGAAACCTCAACTTCAAATTCAGATTATGAAAGACAAACTTTCTTACAGATCTAGCTAATCTTATTTTCGAAGTACTGAATTCAAGTATGTTTATCTCCTCCTCCATTCTAGAGTTCTCACAAATCAATAATCTATAGAAAAATGGGCTAGTGTGAATGGAAAGATGAAAGAAACACAAATATTAAGCAATTAAAACCAATTATCATTTTCCACCTATTAGAGTGATGGAGATGAAAATCTGACACTAAAGCTGGCAAAAATACGGTGGGATTATCACCTTTAGATACCTTCAGACATTGGTGGTTAATATATATATTAGTGAAACCTCTCAGAAAATTAATTTAGCAACACCCATGAAAAATGTAAATGCACAAATCCCTTGACCCTGCAAATTTCCTGTCCAGGAATTTACCCTATGGATATATTATCATAACTGCCCAAAGAAATCACTAAGGATACTCATGATAACAAGATATCACTAGATAAATCATAGTATATCCATACAATCCAATACTCTACAGCTGTTCAAAAATGAGACAGAGGGGCACCTGGGTGGCTCAGTCAGTTAAATGTCCGACTTGATTTTGGCTCAGGTCATGATCTCTGGGTCATGGGATCGAGCCCCGAGTCAGGCTCTGCGCTCAGTGTGGAGTCTGCTTGAGATTCTCTCTCCCTCTGCCACTGCCCCTCCCACCCCTCAAAAAAAAGAGAAATTTATAATACTGATATGGAGTATCAGTACATAATACTGAGATACATAGTGTATCTCAGACATGTATCTCAGACATAGTGTTAAGTTACACATATTCACACAAACACACAGTAGACAGACCTACTTCATGGGAGGATCAATAAATAATTTGGGGAGGGGTGTGTGTCAAGAGTTGCCAACAAAGATTTAAGTAATAAAGGGAAAACACATGGGGCACCTGGGTGGCTCAGTGGGTTAAGTGTTCTGACTTGATTTTGGCTCAGGTCCCAGTCTCAGAGTCATGGGGATTGAACCCCACATCAGGCTCCCAGCTCAGCAGGGAGTCCGTTTGGGATTCTTTCTCCCCCTCTCTTTCTGGCCTGCCCCCATGCACTCTCTCTCTAAAATAGATAAATCTTTAAAAAAAATAAAGTAAAGGGAAAACACATGAGTTATATATTAAATAAATAACTTGGGCCTACATGCTTAAGAGGGCTTCTGAGTAGTGCTCACTTGATGCTCCATTTTGACTTTGTCCTATAGGTACATGATCTCTCTTATTTCAATATTTGGGAAAACAAAACAAAACAAAACAAAACTCCACCTAGACCCAAGCAAATGGACATCTTCCCCAGTCTAACAGGTCAAAGTCAATTCAAGTTCCTGAAATAATTTCAAAAAATTTTGATTTTAGTATATACAACAAATGAATTTTTTATTTATTTTATTTTATTTTAATTTTTTTAACGATTTTATTTATTTGACAGAGAGAGACACAGCGAGAGAGAGGGAACACAAGCAGGGGGAGTGGGAGAGGGAGAAGCAGGCTTCCTGCCGAGCAGGGAGCCCGATGTGGGACTCGATCCCAGGACCTCGGGATCATGACCCGAGCTGAAGGCAGACGTTTAATGACTGAGCCACCCAAGCGCCCCACAAATGAATTTTTTAAATCTTGAAAAGAACAAACTTCATCCTGGACCATCAGACCACTATAGAAGACACTGTCAACTGGAAGAGTTCTGGAAGAATACACATCATACGGTTTGTTCACATTATACTTCTAGAGTGGGACTGAGACTAAAACTTTTTTGCTCTTTTAAGAATAGTATTTTTAAAATAGTATTGTGGAATTTCCACAGCCACTGCAGAAAACAGTATGGAGGTCCCTCAAAAAATAAAAAATAGAATTACGATATGATTTAGTAATTCCACTACTGGGTATTTACCCAAAGAAAATGAAAGCACTAATTCACAAAAAGATATATGCACCCCTATGTTTACTGCAGCATTATTTACAATAGCCAAGATATGGGGGCACCTGGGTTGCTCAGTAGGTTGAGCATCCAACTCTTGATTTCAGCTCAGGTCATTCTCCCAGGGTTATGAAATCGAGCCCCATGTCCATGCTCAGCGGGGAGAGTGCTTGAGATTTTCTCCCTCTACTTCTACCCCTCCCCCCACTCTCTCACACGCTCTCTCTAAATAAATACATACATAAATCTTTTAAAAAAATAATTGCCAGGGCACCTGGGTGGCTCAGTCAGTTGTTAAGCACCTGCCTTCGGCTCAGGTCATGATCCCAAAGTCCTGGGATCAAGCCCCGCATCGGGCTCCCTGCTCCGCGGGAAACCTGCTTCTCCTTCCTCTCCCATTCCCCTTGTTTGTGTTCCCTCTCCCACTGTGTCTCTATCAAATATATAAATAAAATCTTTAAAAAATAAAAAAATAATTGCCAAGATATGGGAGCAACCCAAGTGTCCACTGATGGATAAAGATGGATATACTGTGGAGTATTAATCAGCCATAAAGAAGAATAAATCTTGCCATTTGCAACAACACAGATGGACCTAGAGGGTATAATCCTAAATTAGTCAGTCAAAGACAAATACCATATAATTTCACTCATATGGAATTTAAGAAACAAAACAAAGGGAAAAAAGAGACAAAATCAGACTCTTAAATACAGAGAACAAACTGATGATTGCTGGGGAGAGGTGGGTGGGAGGGTAGATGGAATAGATAAAGAGGTTTAAAAGTACACTTACCACAATGAGCACTGAGAATTGTGTAAAATTGCTGAATTATACTGTACACCCAAAACTAATAATACTGTATGCTCATTATACTTGAATTAAAAAAATACATACTATTTTCTTATAACTAGGCACTGCTCTGAAAGTTTACTGTGTATCTAATTTAATCTTTAAAACAACCCTACAAGGTAAGTTATTATCTCCATTTACCAATGAAATAATTATTAAAGTAATAAAATGCATTCAAAGAAATGCACTAAAATCAATCAGCAATCCCAGGACCCATACTGTGGTCCCTACACATTTTGCCAATAAAAGCAGGAAATGTATAAGATGAGCCTGGCATAACCTGGCATAACTTGTCATGATAGAAAGCAAGTAAGCTCTTTAAAAATTACAGGGGTTGTATCCAAAGGACACAAGTGACCCTCTAAGAGGCTGCCACTGGCAAAAGAGCATCAAAAAGAATGACTATAGGGGCACCTGGGTGGCTCAGTCGGTTAAGCATCTGCCTTCGGCTCAGGTCATGATCCCCTTGTATTTCTTATAAGACCACTGGGGCCTTATTTAGAAAGTCTTTTCACAACACAAGACTAGAAAGAACTATAAATGCATGTTTTCCTTACATGATTCCATAGTTGATTTTTCTCAGTGTTCTATCTTTAACTGGATTAATTTTACATATGGTATTGAGTAGAAATCTAAGAATCATTCGTAATATTCCAGTCCTTCTCCCATGAATATAGTGTCTAATTTACCAAATGCCTACATAAAATGGGTTTCCTCGTGTCTACTCTGTTCCTTTCATACATATTCCTATTCCTGTACTGACATCATACTCTTCTAACTTCAATGCCTTTAAAGGCTGTGTGGATACCTAAAAGAACACAGTATCTCCTTTACTGTTTTCCCTTCAAAATTGTCAAAATTCATGAGGCACCTGGGTGGCTCAGTCGGTTAAGCATCTGCCTTTGGCTCAGGTCATGATCTCAGGGTGGGATGGAGCCCCACACTGGGCTCCCTGCTCAGCGGGGAGCCTACTTCTCCCTCTCCCTGCCACTACCCTTGCTTGTTCTCTCTTGCTCTCTGTCAAATAAAAATCTTTTTAAAAAAATTGTCAAAATTTACAAGACAAAAATTAAAAATTGCCTGCTCTTCCTCCACATTTACTTTTCCCAATGACCTCTAGATTTAGCTTTAAATTTCCTGTAAAAGAACAAATTTCTTTTGGACTGCCCTGAATTTACAAATTAATCTAGGAATAACTGGCCTTTTTGCAATGAATTTTTACTTAGGAATTTAACATATTACTGTGCTGTTTTAAATTTTATAACAAGTGTGTATTTTAAAGCAATAAAAACTAAAAGTGTTTAGCATAGTTATATTAAAATAAGTTTGTTAAAATACTAATACAACATGCAAACCAGAAAGTATCTTATATCTAAGACAAGAAAAACTAGTAAAAATACTAGTCTCAGAGTTCCAAATGATGTGTCCCAGTTCCAATATAAAGACCAGTTTGTAGGGAACTTGTGTTTCCAGGAAGATGGAGATGTCGTTTTACCTATTTCTCCTGCAAAGTACAACTACAAATCCTGGGCATTATAAATAAAACAAACATAAGAAAAGAAACAAAGGCAGACAGGCTAGGGACCTTGGGACCCAAAGAATAGTACAAGGTGAGTTCTTGGAGTTTTCTTTTTGCCTTTATCTTAGATTGGGAGTTGAAAAAGTCAGCAACCCAGAAATCCTAACAGGTGCCGACATAAAAAGTTCCAACACAAACCTTTCCATTCTAGCCAAATGACCAGGAAAAGGGAAACCTAGAAAGATAGAAAACTTTTAGACAATAACCAATCTACTCCAGCCAAATACCACAGGGGAAAAAAAAAAAAGATAAAACAGCACAAAAAACTGTACCCCACCCACACCCACACTAAACAAAGGCTAAATGAGAAGCCAGGCTGTGATGTGGAGCCCAACACCTCTCAAGAGTGGTGTCAGAGAAGGCAAAGGTAGGGAAGCCTGGACTTCCATTCCCACCCAGCAGTAAGAAGGCACTGCCCCCTGGGATGGTGTCACAGAAGGCCTAGTGGAGAGCTAGGACTTCCACAATGGCCCAGCAGTCCTAAGACCACATTCCTAACCCCCACTTTGGGTTGTCTGCCAAACTCCCATTTGCACTCAACAGTAACAAAGAGTACCTCCCTCCCCTGATGGGGTAGTATCAGAGAAATCCAGATAAAACAGTATTAAATAAAGTCCAGATTCTCAAACATAACACTCACACAAAATATGGATTAAGCAAATATCACTCATTATACCAAGAACCAAAGGGATCTCAAACTGAATGAAAAAAGACTATAAACAGATGCTGACACTGCAGAGACAGAGATATCAGAATTCTCTTACAAAAATTTTAAGGCAGCCATCATAAGAATGCTTCAACTAGCATAAGCAAATATAATGAAAATACAACCTATCAAAATCTGTGGAATAAAACTGAAGCAGGGATGAGAAACTTTCAGCACTAAATGCATATAATAGAAAAGATGAACAAGTCCCAAATCAATAATCTAAACTCCTACCTCAAAAACCTAGAATAAGAGCAAAATTAACCAAAGAAAACAGAAAGAGGAAATAATAAAAGCATAAGTTAATGAAACTAAAACAAAAGTAGAAGAAAAAAAAATCAGTGAAACAAAAGCTGTTTTCTCCCCAAGTTTTACTGAGATTTAATTGACATACATCATTGTACATCAAGTTTAAGGTGTGCAGCATAATGGTCTGACTTACATACGCTTTGAAATGCTTACTGCAGTAAGTTTAACATCCATCATCTAATACAGACGCAAAAAAAGTTTTTTTCTCCTTATGATGAGAACTCTTAGGATTTACTCTTAATGACTTTCGTTTATATAATACAGCAAGATAAACTAGTCACCATGTTGTACATTACAGCCCTAGTACCTATTTACCTTGTAAACGGAAGTCTGCACCTTTTGACCCCTTCTTCCAAACCCCCCCTCCCTCCTCTGGTAACCACATGTTTGATGTCTTTTTGCTGAGTTTCTGCTTCTATGGCTTTTTTTTTTTTTTTAAGATTTGACATATAAATAAGATCATACAGTACTTGTCTTTCTCTGACTTATTTCACTTAGTATAATGCCCTCCAGTCCACCCATGTCACAAATGGCAGCATTTCCTCATTTTTTATGGCTGAATAATATTCCAGTGTGTATATATACACTAATTTCTTTACCCATTCATTTGAGAATGAATACTTAGGTAGTTTCCATGTCCTGGAGATTGTAAATAATACTGATATTAACATGGGGGTGCAGATACCTTCTCAAGTTAGCATTTTCATTTCTTTTGGATACATCCCAGAGGTGGAACTGTTGTATCATATGGGAGCTCTATTTTTAATTTTTTGAGGATCCTCTACACTGTTTTCCATAGTAATTGTATCAGTTTATAATCCCACCAACAAGAGTTCCCTTTCCTCTACATCCTCTCCAGCATTTGTTACCTCTTATCTTTTTGATGATGACCATTCTAACAGGTGGAAGGCGATACCTCATTGTGGTTTGATTTGCATTTTCCTAATGATTAGTAATGTTCAGCATCAAAGAGCTGTTTCTTTGAAAATATAGATAAAACTGACGAACTTCTACCAAGAATGACAAGGGAAAAAAGGGAAAACACATATTTTCAGTATCAAAAATATCAGTATAGACATCAAAAGGACAATAAGGATACAAAGAGCATAAAATGAACAACCCCAGACACATAAATTTGACAACTTAGGTGAAATAGACTACACTGCCTCAAAAAAAATACAAACTGCAGCAACTCACCCAATGTATGATACAGAAAATCTAAATAGTCCTGTGACATTTAAGAGAATTGAGTATGTAATTTTTAAGTTCCCAAAAAAGAAATCTCCAGATCCAGATGGTTTCTGCCAAATAATTCTACCAAACATTTAAAGAATTTAAAAAATTCTACACAAGTTCTTCCAGGAAATAGGGGAACACACCCCAATTCACCTTATGAAGTCAGTGCTACTCTAATTTCAAAATAAGACGCACAAACACACACAAAGTGGAGCAAAAGTCCTCATACAGATGTAAATATCCTTAACAAAATATTAGCAAATAGAATTCAGCAATATGTAAAAAAAATTCACAATCACAAACAAGTGGGGTTTATGGCAGGGAGGTACAGCTGGCTCAAGATCTGAAAATTGATCAATAATACAGCATATTAAGAGGCTAAAGAGAAAAATCACATGATCAACTGATGCAAAAAAGAATTTGACAAAATTCAGACATTTTATTTTAAAATCTCTCAAAAACCAGGAATAGAGAGGAACTTCCTCAACTTCACACAGAATCTAAAAATAAAACTACAGCTAACATTCTAATGGTGAAAGACTGACTGCTTTCCCAATAAGGAAAAAGACAAGGATGTCCACTCTCGTCATTCTTATTCAACACAGTGCTTGAAATGTCAGCAAGTTCAATAAGGTAAGAAAAAGAAAAACACAAAGGTCAAAGATGAAGAAATAAAAGTGTACCCATTTGCAGATGACATGACTGTCTTCACAGAAAAGTCCCAAGGAAACCTACCAAAAAACTCCTACAATTAATAAGTATGTTCAGCAAGGTCACAGAAAACAAGATAAATACTTACAAATCACTTGTATTTGAATATATAAGCAATGAGCATGTGGACAGTGAAATTAAAAATACAATACCATTTTAAATTGCTCAAAATAGCTAAACTGCTCAAGTGCAAAAACAAAACACATATAGGACTACATAATGTTGATTATAAACATCAAAGAAGATCTAAGGAAATGGAAAGATGTGCCATGTTTATGGACTGGAAGACTCAAAGTAATAAAGATGTCAATTCTCCCTAAACTGACATATAGCATTAAAGAACCCTTATCAAAATCCCATCAAATAACTTTTATTAACATAGACGAGATTATTCTAAAGTCTGTATAGAAGAGCAAAGGAACTAGAATAGCTAAAACAATTTTTAAAAATATAAAAGGAACCAGTTTACTCAATTTCGAGATACACAGTTGCAGTAATCAAGACTATGTATGGTGGGGTGCCTGGGTGGCTCAGTCGGTTAAGCATCTACCTTCGGCTCCGGTCATGATCTCAGGATCCTGGGATCGAGCCCCACATCAGGCTCCCTGCTCAGTGGGAGCATGCTTCTCCCTCTCCCTCTGCTGCTCCCCTTGCTTGTGCTCTCTCCCTCTCTCTGTCAAATAAATAAATAAAATCTAAAAAAAAAAAAAAAAGACTATGTATGGTATTCATTGGTGGAAGGGAAGACATATGGATCAACAGAATAGAGAACCCAGAAATAGAGTCACACAAAGAAGCCCAAGTCAATTTAAACAAAAGTGCAGGGGCGCCTGGGTGGCTCGTCATTAGGCGTCTGCCTTCGGCTCAGGTCACGATCCCAGGACTCTGGGATCGAGCCCTGCATCAGGCTCCCTGCTCGGCAGGAGGCCTGCTTCTCCCTCTCCCACTCCCCCTGCTTATGTTCCCTCTCTTGCTGTGTCTCTCTCTGTCAAATAAATAAATAAAATCTTAAAAAAAAAAAATTTAAACAAAAGTGCAAAAGCTATTCAATGAAAGAAAGACAGCCTTTGAACAAAGTGCTGGAGATTCTGAACATCTACATGCAAAAACCAAACCTTGACCTAAATTTCATACCTTATACAAAAATTGACTCGAAACATCATGGACTTAGGCAAATTGTATAAACATTTTAGAACAAAATATAGGGAAAAACCCCCCACAAAATCCAGGGTTAAGCAAGGTTCTTAAATGACATCAAAAGCATAATGCAGGGGCACCTGGGAGTTCAGTCAGTTAAGCGCCAGACTCTTGATTTCGGCTCAGGTGGTGATCTCGGCGTCATGGGATAGAGCCCAGCACTGGGCTCCACACTTAGCAGGGAGTCTGTTTCTCTCCCTCTCCCTCTGACCTCCCACCCCCTGGCTCATATGCATGCACACTTTCTCTCTCTCTCTTTCAAATAATCTTTTTGTAAAAAAAGCATAATTCAAAATAGAAAATTGGATAAACCGAGGATAAGTAGGGGGTGTGCTGGGAGTGAAGTGAATAGCAATAAAAGGGTAACAAAAAAATTCCCTGTGGTGATGGAAATGTTCTTTATCTTGACTATAATAATGTCAGTATCACAACTGTGCTGGGCTTTTTATTCAATATCTAATTTTTGGAAATTACAAAAACTAGTTCTGCATGATGTTACCACTGGGGAAAGCTGGCAAAGGCTAAACAGGATGTATTATTTCTTACAAATGAATGTGAATCTACAATTATCTAAAAATATACACTATTCTTTATAATTTCACATTAATACCTCTAGTTTCAGGGCTAAAGAATCACTACACAAGCACTGCCCATACGAAGGTAACTGGAAGAAACTTCATATGGTATTTACATACTTATTTACAGACATTAACAGCAATTTCTTTGATTTCACCCCAAAAGGATCTGAAAGCTAAAACGTTAAAAATTAAAACAATTATTATGTTAAATTAGGCAAGATTATAAATAAAACTAATGTAAAACATTCATGGTCTCTACTAATCTGAGAGCAGTTTTCAAACTTTCTGCTCTCAGGACCCCTTCATACTCTTACAAATTATTGAGAACACAAAAGAGATTTTACTCACATAGCTTACATTTACCAATGCTTACCTTATTAAAAGTTAAAACAGAAGAACTTTAAAATATGTATTAGTTCATTTTAAAGTAGTAATAAAAATTAGATGTTAACATAACGTTTAAAAAATGTATTTCCAGGGGCGCCTGGGTGGTTCAGTCATTAAGCGTCTGCCTTCGGCTCAGGTCATGATCCCAAGGTCCTGGGATCGAGCCCCACATCGGGCTCCCTGCTCAGCGGGAAGCCTGCTTCTCCCTCTCCCACTCCCCTGCTTGTGTTCCCTCTCTGCCTGTTTCTCTCTCTCTGTCAAATAAATAAAATCTTAAAAAAAAAAAAAAAAGTATTTCCAAAACTTAAAAATGAAGAGTCGTGTTTTACATTTTTGCAAATCTTCAGCTCAACAGAACAGAGCTGGATTTTCGTATCTGCTCTCTATTAAATAAGCCATGATAATGTTGTTTCAGTGGAAGCAATGAAAAAAAGCAGGCTTCACCCAGATACAGTCAGTGCAACTATTTTAATAACTATCACAGATAATTGTGGATATTCTTTTTGAAACTACAACAAAACCCAATAAATTCTATTTTTTAAAAAGATGCTAAATTGCAATACGGAATCCTAAAACATATCAATCAACTTTAAAAACTGTGACATTAAAATCCTTGTCTACCAGGCTCTTTGAATGGATCTTTTACTCATGCATAATTTTGTAACATCATGCATTGGTCTTCTGAAAAATACTGGTTCACAGTTATACAGACATTCCAACTATTGAAACATTTCATTAGGCAGTATCAAAAGTCACATGTGTAAATATCCTTATTGATTTCACTGGAAAAGTGTTTAAAAATATTGGGAAGTTGTTGGGCTCAAGGTGACACATGCAAGTTTTCCAAAAATCTATTCACAGATGACATGATTTTACTTGTAGAAAACCTTAAAGATTCCACAAAAAAAAACCTATTTAGCAAAGTTGCAGCATACAAAATCAGCACTCAAAATTCAGTTTCTATTAATTATAATAAACAACCCAAAAAGGAAACTAAAGACAATTCCATTTATAAATCAGATAAAAACAATAACTTAGAAATAATTTAACCAAGGAGGTGTTAAGACTTGTACACTGAAAACTACAAAACACTGCTGAAGGAAATGAAAGAAGACCTAAATAAATTCAAATAGATCCCATGTCCACGGGTTGGAAGACTTACTACTGATAAGATAATACCTCTCAAAGTGACCTACAGATTAAATGGAAACCCTCTTACACTTTCCACGGCATTTTTGCAGAAATAAAAAAACCCATCCTAAAACTCATATAGATTCTCAAGTGATATCAAATGGCCAAAAGAATCTTAGAAAAGAAATTAAAGTTGGAAGACTTGTACATCCTGACTGCAAAACTTACTAGAAAGCTACACTAACTGGAATAGTATTGTACAGGCATAAATACAGGCAAATAGATCAAAGGAACAAAACAGCCCAGAAATAAACCCTCACACATAGAATCATCACTAGTCATTATGGAAATACAAATTAAAACCCCAAGCAGGAGCACCTGAGTAGCTCAGTCGTTAAGTGTCTGCCTCCGGCTCAGGTCATGATCCCGGGGTTCTGGAATCAAGTCCTGCACTGGGCTCCTTGCTCAGCAGGGAGTCTGTCTCTCCCTCTGCCTGTGGCTTCCCCTGCTTGTGCTCTCTCTCTCTCTCTCTCTGACAAATAAATAAATAAAATCTTTAAAAAAAAAAAAAAAGGAAAAGAAACTGGAACCATGGTACACTGCAAGTGGGAATGTAAAATGGTGCAGTTGCTGCGGAAAACAGTATAGTGGTTCCTCAAACAATTAAACATAGAATTATTGTATGACCCAGCAATTCCACTTCTGGATACATATTAAAAAGAAATAAAGAAGCTATTCAAACAGATATTTGTACACCCATGTTCATAACACCATTATACACAATAGCCATAAGGCAGAAGCAACAGATGTCATCAACAGATGAATAAATAAAATGGGGTATATATATAAAATGGAATATTATTCAGCTTTAAAAAGATAAGAAATTATGGCATATGCTACAACATGAATGAACCTTGCAGACATACGAAGTTAAATAAGCCAGTCACACACACACACAATAAATTACATTATTTCACTCATATGAAGTACCTACAGTAGTCAAATTCATAGAGTGTAGAAGGGTGGTTGCCAGGGGCCAGGAGAGGAGAGAATGGGGAGTTATTTTTTAATGGATATGGAGTTTCAGTTTGGGAAAATGAAAAGAGGTCTGGAGATGGATGGTGATCCCAGTTGCAAAATAATGTGAAAGTACATAATGTCACTGAACTGCACATTTTAAAAATGATTAAAATGGTAAATTTATATTACGTATAGCTTACCACAAAAAAGACAAAGAAAAAAGGTTAAAATGTTAAATTTTATGTTACATATACTTTACCACAATAAAGAAAGGTGCGCCGTGAACACACACACGCGCGCGCGCACACATAGATATGCACTCAAGGATCAAGATACAACAAATTAGTAATGTGAACTGCTTTGATTAGCAGTCAGGAATGTGATATATTTTTAGTTGTGAATGTGGTGTGACAAACAATGAATTTTAGTACAGAGTGGTCCCTCTACCTTGATTAATATTTAGGTACTACCAGTTTTCACTCACATTGGCTTTTACACTATCACAGCATATGTCAACAGTTAAAAGGGGAAAAATGTTTTAGAAGTATTATGAAAATAATTTTTACCCTGTGGACTCATACACTCCCTAAAAGAATCTTGGTGATCCACCAGCTATACTTTAAGAACACTACTCTAAGAATTGATAAATATAGGAAGAACAGAACAATATGACAGACTGAAAAAGCTAGAAATTTTCCAAGTCTTTCTCAATAAGGGAAATGTCTGTAACTGGAATTCATTATTTGCCTTAAGATGTCAGAAGTTCCTAAATCAGGCACTGTCTTTAAAAGAAACAGCAAAACATTCTGTAATACTCCTTCCAGCTCTAAAAGTCTCAGATGCTACATACTTTCCAACATTCATTCATTAACTCATTCAACACATATTTACTGAGTATCTACCTTGTGCTAGATTCTGAGGCAACAAAGGAATAGGCTCAGTCCTCCAGTAGAAAGAAACTCAGCACAGAACCATTAAAATACTGTACGGTAAGTGCTATAACAATAGCCATATAAAGTACTTGGGAGGTGACACCACAGACTATGTCAGAGTTGGAAGACTCAGCAAATTTAAAAATAAGACCACTGAAATGGAGTCTGGAGAGCAGAAAGAAAAAGAATAAAGAAAAGGACTCTGTGGCACAACACCAATACAACAAACATAAACATTATAGGAATCCCAGAAGAGAGGAAGGTGCATAAAGAATATCTGAGGAAACAATGGCCAAAAATGCCCCCAAATCTAGGAAAGATATCAATCTACAAATCCAAGCATCTCAATGAACTCTAGGTAGGATAAACTCAAAGAGACCCACACTGAGACATATCATAAAAAAACTTTCAGAAGACAAAGAATTTTGAAAGCAGCAAGAAACGACTCACTGTCATGCACAAAGAAAGCTCAATAAGACTGAAAGCCAACTTCTGATCAAAAACTATAGAGGCCAAAAGGAAGTGGTATGCCATATTAAAACAGAACAAAACAAAACAAGAAACTGCAAGAAACCTGGCAAAACTGTCCTTCAATACTGAAGAAATTAAGACATTTTAAGCTAAACAAAAGCTGAGGGAGTTTGTCACTAGTAGACCTGTCCTACAAGAAATCCTAAAGGGACTCCTGCAGGCTGAAATGAAAGGACATTAGATAATAACTAGAAGCCATAGAAAGATCATCAATAAAGGTAACTACATAAGTAAATATAAAAACCAGTATTAACTTATGTTTTGGTTTGTAACTCTTTGTTTCCTATATGATTTAAAAGACAAATGCATAAAACAATAATTATATGTCTGTTGATGGGCATACAACTTATAAGAATACACAGGAAAACTGGGGTGGGGGGGAAGACCAACTTGCAGGGGGCAGGGCAGAAAGGATGGGGGTGGGGAGATGTCCTACCAGATATGAAAACATACCAAAGAATGTGATAGTGGTACATAAACAGACACACCAATGAAACAGAATGACAGTCTAGAAATATACCAAATACATAGAGAAACTTAATTTATGATAAAAGAGACATTTCAAATATGTGGGGATAAAAATGAACTTAAAAAATGGTGTGATACACTAATGCCTATCACTTCTATCATGGTCTCTTAAGTCAGCTGAAACGACTAAGAAAAAAAAAACTAGAATACTTAGTAACATAAATTAATATTTATAAATTTTAAGATTAAAAAACAGATCCATTGTAAATGTTCATCAATAAAGTAATGGTTGGGGGCGCCTGGATGGCTCAGTCGTTAAGCGTCTGCCTTCGGCTCAGGTCATGATCCCAGGGTCCTGGGATCGAGCCCCGCATCGGGCTCCCTGCTCGGCAGGAAGCCTGCTTCTCCCTCTCCCACTCCCCCTGCTTGTGTTCCCTCTCTGGCTGTCTCTCTCTCTGTCAAATAAATAAATAAAATCAAAAAAAATAAATAAATAAAGTAATGGTTATATAAATTTTGGTGCACCCATAAAACAAAATGTCCTCCAGACATTTTCATAGAGTCCATGAAGTCAGAACTATTTTTACAATAATACCAAGACATGATTTGCCTTTTATTTTTTTACACTATTTGCCTTTTTCATTCTAGTTCTCTCACAGGTGTAGAGTGGTGTATTCCAGAGGTCATGTGATATAAAATACAGCAAGACTAAATGCAAAGGCAGACATGAGAATCTAGCTGGCTTCAATTAAGACAGACATGAAGATTTGCAAAAATGTAAGTCACTCCTTTCCCTAATATTTTTAGGAAATAGTTATCTTTCATTATGTTACTTTACATTAACATGAAATCAATTTAGCACTGTAGTTTTAAAATAAGTAATTATTAAGTAAATACTTTAAATGTTTTCATTTTGGGGGGCGCCTGGGTGGCTCAGTTGGTTGGGCAGCTGCCTTCAGCTCAGGTCATGATCCTGGAATCCCAGGATCGAGTCCTGCATCGGGCTCCCTGCTCGGTGGGAAGTCTGCTTCTCCCTCTGACCCTCCCCCCTCTCATGTGCGTTCTCTCTCTCAAATAAATAAATAAAAATAAATAAAAAATAAATGTTTTTGTTTTGGGGCACCTGGGTGGCTCAGTCCATTAAGTGGCTGCCTTGAGCTCAGGTCATGATCCCAGGGTCCTGGGACGGAGCCCCGCCATCGGGCTACCTGCTCAGCGGGGAGCCTACTTCTCCCTCTTCCTCTGCTGCTCCCCCTGTTTGTGTGCTGTCTCCCTGTCAAATAAATAAAATCTTAAAAAAAAAGATTTTATTTATTTTTAGAAGGAGAGTGAGTGAGTAAGCAGGAATAAGAGGGAGAGAGAAGGGGCGCCTGGGTGGCTCAGTTGGTTAAGCGGCTGCCTTCACCTCAGGTCATGATCCCAGGGCCTGGGATCGAGCCCCACGTCCGGCTCCCTGCTCAGTGGAGAGCCTGCTTCTCCCTCTCCCTGCCGTTCTGCCTACTTGTGCTGTCTCTCCCTCTGTCAAATAAATAAATAAAATCTTAAAAAAAAAAAAAGAGGGAGAGAGAAGCTGAAGCAGACTCGACACTGAGGGCAGAGCCCAATGTGGGGTTCTATCCCATGACAGCAAGATCATGACCTCAGCCAAAACCAAGAGTCAAACGCTTAACCAACTGAGCCCAATTTTGTTGTTTGTGTGTAGAAAAGAGCCCAAATAAGAGCCCAAATATCAGTGTTGTTTTGTAAATTCTGGTATGTTCATGGTCATTATTTCCATAGCAATGAATGTAAAATATAACTTAATAAGTGATGTATGTTAATAGTTTTATAATTCAGCCCCAAACTTGAGTCAGAGATTAAAATAACTGCATTCAAAAGATAGTAGGTAAGAGAGTGAAGAAACAACCACTGAATGAGAGAAAACCATTTGCAAGTTATGGATCTGATAAGGGACTCATATCCAGAATACATAAAGAACACCTGTAACTCAATTAATAAAAAGACAACCCAATTTGAAAATGGGTAAGGATCAGGGCGCCCAGGTAGCTAAGTCGGTTAAGTGTCCAACTCTTGATCCCAGCTCAGGTCTTGATCTCAGGATGGTGAGTTCAAGCTCTGCACTGGGCTTCAGGCTGGGTGTGGAGCCTATTTAAAAAAAAAAGGGGGGGGGGATCTGAACATACATTTCTCCAAAGACAACATACAAATAGCCAATAAGCACATGAAAATGTGCTCAACATTCTTAGCTAACAGGGAAATGCAAATAAAATTCACAATCAAACACCAATTTATACCCAATAGGGTGGCTATAATCTAAAAGACAGATAATACAAGTCTTGGCAGAGATGTAGAAAAATTGGATCCTCATACACTGCTCATAGGAATGTATGATAGTCACTGTGGAAAACAGTCTGGCAGTTCTTCAAAAGGTTAAACACAGAGTTCCTATATGACCTAGCAATTCTACCCATAGGCATATTTCCAAAAAATATGAAAACACAGCCACACAAAAACTTGTATGCAAATGTTCATAGCACTACTATTCATAATAGCAAAACATGGAAACAACCCAAATGTCTATCAACTGATGAATAAAAAAATTCATATAATGGATTATTGTTTGGCCATAAAAAGGAATGAAGTACTGGGGCGCCCGAGTAGCACAGACTGGTAAGCGTCAGATTCCTGGTCTTGGCTCAGGTTGTGATCTCAAGGTCATGAGATCCAGCCCGGTATCGGGCTCCATACTCAGCTGGGAGTCTGCTTAAGACTGTCTCTCTCTCTCCCTCTGCCCCTCCCATCCACACTCTCTCTCTAAAACAAATAAATCTTAAAAAGAAAAAAAAAAAGGAATGAAGTACTGATAAATGCTACAACATGGATGAGCCTGGAAAACATGCTAACCAAAGGAAGTCAATCACAAAAGATGTCATACTGCATGCTTCCATTTAATGAAATGCTAAGAATAGGCAAATCTATAGCGACAAAGTAAATTAATGGTTGCTTAGGGCTGGGGAAGGTGGAAGGGGTTGTGGGATGATGGCTAAAAGGCAGTTTCTTTTTGGGTGATGAAAACATTCTAAAATTGTGGTGGCAGACTCACAACTATATGATACACTAAAAACCAATGAACTGTATGCTTTAAATAAGTGGATTGTGTGATATGTTAATTATATCTCAATAAAGCTGTTACAGGGTGCCTAGGTGGCGCAGCTGGTTAAGCATCTGCCTTCAGGTCAGGTCATGATCCCAGGGTCCTGGGATCGAGGCCCACATAGGGCTCCCTGCTCAGCGGGAGTCTGCTTCTCCCTCTACCCCTTCCCCCCCCCCCCCCCCCTGATCTCTCTCTCTCTCTCGAATAAATAAAATCTTAAAAAAAAAAAATTTTTTTTTAAAGCTGTTACAGAACAACAAAATCCTCACGTTTTTGGTTACACTCTATTGCATTTCTCAGGGAAATTATAACTACTTTAGTCTTCATAAAGGCCTTGGGGTATATCCCTCTAAACAGAAATTCTCTTTTTCTTATCCCCACTCCAGAAATTCTCTTTCTTTAAAGGAGGCAAAAACAAGGAAGGTAGAACAAGCAAGGAAATCTTCAAAACTGAATGATTAACCATGTGTGACATTATCATTTTACCTACTCATTCTTATATTTCGAACACTAATTTTTCCTACTAGTGTCACATTTTTGTCTTCTTTAAACATTTCAAGAAACTAAAGAATGCCAAGCTTAATATAAAATGTTCAACTGATTTTATTCATCTACTTCCTTATTTCAAGTTTAATCAATTTGTTTTATAAACACTTATTTTGCAGAGATAATGTGAGGATTCATGATATCACATAAGATGGCTAAAACAATCCCTGATATTCAGTAAATTATTCTCATTATCATTATGCTACAGGTAACGCAGGATCCTAAAGCTGAGGAGCAAAACTGCAGAGGTGGGGGTGGGAGGACACAAAGACTGTGCCCTACAAAGGTACAGTTATGTCAAGGAAAAGAAACTTCTGGCAGATAATCCAAGACCAAACAAAACTGCAGCAGCAGCAGCATGATCATCACCACCACTACTTCCACCATCACCATCATCACCCAACACCACGCTCCTCCTAAAACATCTATTTATATGCCTTTAATTTTTTCCAATTATGAAGCACTTAAATGTATGGAAATATCCCCAAAACCAGCAAATAGCACATCTTATCATTTTCCCACGTGTATCAAATTTTTCAAAAATGTATGAAATATAAGATAACACAGATCCATTTTCACTTCCTCTCTCCCTTATGGTAACCACTATCTTGCAATATGAAGTTAATCATCACTATGCATATTTTAACTGTAACTACAGGTATCTGTGAAAATAGAATATTGTTTTTGCATGTTTTCAAACTTTACCAAATGGCACCTTGCTTTCTTAGCTCAACATTTTGCTTGTTTGTTGTTTTTTAATTCAGTCATGTTGTTTCATGACAACTGTTGGTCAGCATTATATTCTATGAATATTACAATATATTTGTCCATACCCCCAACTAATGAGATGTTTAAACGGTTTCTAATTTTGTTGCTAAGAAGGTGCAATAAATATAATTTCTTGAGCACAGGTACTAGTTTCTAGGATACATTCCTAGAAGGAGAACTGCTAGGTCAAAGACTATGTACCTTCAACTTCATTAGAGGTCACTAAGTAAGAGTGTTCCATTTTTCTTCTCATCCTCACCGATTCTTGGTATTGTCATACTTTTTTACTTTTGCAAACTGAAGGGTATAAAGTGGTACCTCACTGGTTTATTTTTTCCTGATTATTAAGTATCATTTATTGGCCTTTCAGGTTTTCTCTCATGTGAAATGCCTTTAACAGCATTGTTATTTTTCTATTGATTTGTAGTAGTTCTTAAGATAGTCTGGGTACCAATCCTTTATTGATTCTATGTGTTTCTAAAATTCCCTCCACCCCAAAGTATAAGCCTTTTGCTTATTTCCAAATCTAGTAAAGTAGAGGAGGAGCAAAGACAATTTCTGCCTTTTCAAAGTTCACAGCTATTTTCCAGACCTTTATACCCAGGCTTCTCAAACCCTTCTGACCACTCACAGAAGATGAATTCCTCCTTGAGTGCCAATACACATACACTTTATACGTGAACTGAAAAACAGGACTCTAAGTCAATTTCTCCTAAGAGATTAACTACAAGCAAATACACCAGCACAGCTCTCCATTCCCTATAGCCAACGCCACATTTAGCTCATATTAATACATCATAGAGATTTCATATGGGTCAGTAAACAAGCATCTATTGTGATTAATAACAGTTGTTAAAACCCTTAATTAATAAATAACCATCATATCGATACATCAGGATGTCTGAAACAATAACTACAAGTTCTCTCTCCCCAATGAATTGAAGAATTAAGGTGCAAACTCAGACTCTAAGCAAATGAAATTTTTTTTATTTTTAGTCACACTAACATACAATCAGTTCTTACTGATACAGTTGCTCTGCAGAAGTGAAATGATTCTGAATATTTTAGTGAGAGCACATACTGCTCTTAAAAGTTAACTTCATTTACAGGAGCGCTAATGTTTTGCAAAACAAGCACGCTGCCCTAGAAGTATATAATCACTCAGCAAGAAAGGACTTTAGATCACTCAATCGAACTTCATTTTGAGGTGAGGCAACTGCAATCCAGACATTAATAAATTCGCCGAATCCTAGTCCTCTAAAATCTACAAATTCAGGGTTCTTCCACTGCACCATGCATGGATGCAATTTTAGATTCCCCAATTCCAAAACTCTGATTCCGCTATTAATTTTACAAGATTGAGTTGATGTATTATAGAAATGATGGAATTAACTCCCATGCCCACACCAGTCTTTTTTTTTTTCCTTTCCACTTCCCTTTTCCACCCCTATCCTCCATTATGATCTACAGAATGTAAAAAAAATACCTGACTGCCTGAATTTCTGGCCCTAATCAGGGACAGAGTCCTGAGCCCCTGACTACTGCCTCTGTGTTAAGTCAGAAGGGTTTTTTATTTTTGTTTCTGTTGTTGTTTTTAATCCTTCATTCCCTATGCAATAATACCTACTCAGCGCAGATTCTGCGGGAAGCGCGGTGGATGCCGCTCCTCCTAGCCCGTGGACCACCGACGCCAGGGAGCCGGGGGCGCCGGGTAGGGCGGTGCCGGGCAGCAAGGAGCTGGGGTCGCTGGGGGAATGGGGCTGGCAGGGAGGGGGGCCCGGCGGCACCAGGGAACAGGCCGGGTGGCGGGGCGACTCACCTTTACGCAGCTCCCGCTCCCACACGGTGACGATGGGCCGCGAGTGCTTGCGGTGGTGGATGAGCCACAGGGACAAGGTCTGCACGCTCTGCTGCGAGTTGCTCAACTCCGACAGCTTCTTCTCCAGCGCCGCCTCAGAGAAGGCTGACATCCCTCCGATACCGCGTTCACGCCGTCCCACGCGGTGGGGCTAAGGGGAGGAGAGTTTAGCCGCCCGCGCCGCGGCCTCGCCCCCTCACCCCACCCTTCCCCACGCCTTCACCACCGCTGCCGCCACATCCAAGACCGGCCGCAAACCAGCAAGATGGCGTCTGGCCGGCAGTGACGTCAGGGCCCATCCACGCCCCGCCCTCGGAAGAGGCGAGGCCAAGCGGCAGGACCTCGGAGCGAAAGGACGGGGCCAAAACTGGCGCACGGGAGGCACACGGGGGCGTGCCGCCTGGGTTTTGGCCAGGGGAGGGGTGGGGTTTGCCCAGCCTGGACGCCTTCTAGGGTAAAACTATCTGCTGAAAAAGGAGTGATTAAAAATCTCTACACTGGCTAAAAAAAAAAAAACCTCTCTACATTGGCGTGTAAATTGGTACAGCCAATTTGGAAGACTATTTGGCGTGATATATTACATTTAAAATTGCACCTTCCCTATGACCCTGCAATTTGGCTAATTGCCAGTGCTAGGGAAACAGCAGCATGTTTGCACAAGAAGCTGTATGCTAGCTGTTCGGTCTGGCTCTAACCCTAAGAGTTGGGACATTCACAGAAGGTAAACGGCAAGATTAATTGTGATACTGCATATTATAGAATATATGTAGCAGTTTAAAAGATTAATAAATCCAGTGGTGGATTGGAGGGTTTTTTTAAGTTTCAGAGTGAAAAATACAGTATAACATTCGTTTTATGAAAGTATATATTGGGGGGCACCTGGGTGGCTCAGTCGGTTGAGCCTCAGACTCTTAATTTCGGCTCAGGTTCTGATCTCAGGGTTGTGGGATCCAGCCACCCCACTGGGCTCCCTGCTTAGTGAGGAGTCGGCTTGGGATTCTTTTTCTCCCTCTCCCTCTGCCTCTCCCCCTCCCCCTGCTCATGCTCTCTCTTTCTCTCTCTAAATAAATAAATAAAATCTTAAAAAAAATAAAAGTATATATTGTATATGAATTCTTTTTTTTTTTAAAAGATTTTATTTATTTATTTGAGACAGAGAGAATGAGAGAGAGAGAGCACATGAGAGGGGGGAGGGTCAGAGGGAGAAGCAGGCTCCCTGCCGAGCAGGGAGCCCGATGCGGGACTGGATCCAGGGACTCCAGGATCATGACCTGAGCCGTAGGCAGTCGCTTAACCAACTGAGCCACCCAGGCGCCCTGTATATGAATTCATAAGTATGTAAATGCATGGCAAAAAGTTTGGAGGAATACACACTACTTTAATAGTGGTGTCAAAGACAGGATCAGAATTGGAGCCCTTAACCTGTGTTTATATTGTTTTTATTTTTTACAAGAATGGGTTCATGTATTTCTTATATAATTAAAAATTAATTTCAGAAATCTCCTAATTAATCCAAGCATTTTGGGTGCCTGGCTCATTTGGTTAAGCGTCTGCCTTTGGCTCAGGTCATGATCCTGTGCTGGGATCAAGCCCAGCCTAGGGCTCTCTGCTTGCTGGGGAGGCGGCTTCTCCCTCTGCCCCACCCCCCCCCATTCTGCTCTCTCTCTCTCTAATAAATAAATAAATAAATGATCTTTTTAAAAAATCCAACATTTTGACATGTGACAAATGACTTATGATGTATGACAAATCCATACATATTTTTTTTTTTAAGATTTTATTTATTTGACAGAGAGAGATACAGCGAGAGAGGGAACACAAGCAGGGGGAGTGGGAGAGGGAGAAGCAGGCTTCCGCAGAGCGGGGAGCCCGATGTGGGGCTCGATCCCAGGACCCTGGGATCATGACCTGAGCTGAAGGCAGATGCTTAACAACTGAGCCACCCAGGCACCCCCAAATCCATACATTTTAACATAGTACTATGAGTTCACAAAGGAAGCAGAAAGGTAGATACTGTCACATTCCAAATATTAATATAAACTTCAAGAAAGATAAATAAAAAACCACAGGAATTCTTACCTTTTGAGAAGCACTGTTCAAGAACTTTGCACCAAGTAGGCAGCAATTATGTTTTTTTGTTTGATTATAATTATAGTTTATCATTCCAATTTTTAATGTTACTATGAGGTTCACAGGATATCTCAAGAGGTGAAATAACTCTCCTCTCTCTTCCTTTCACTCCAATATCTATTCCTATCTCTTCATGCTTCTTTCCTTATTGTACATCCTTTTGTTTTTCCAAACTGTTTAGTCTAGTTTTTAGCCTGAACTTAGAGTTTAACTTATCTATCTTCTGAGACCTCAATGTATCTTCAACACTATTCCCTTCCGTGAACCCTGCAGCCACCAAAATTGCTAAATTTCATCTAAGATTCCAGTTCTTCACACTCCCTTCTTCTCTACCTCAATTCTACCTGAAATTTAAAGACCACCGTAAATTCCACCTTCTTTTCTTTCCCAACCAGTCCAATGTATGTAAAAAGTTTCTTCCTGTATCATTTACTGATTTGAATGCCTTACACTACTAATCTGTGTTATTTATAATTATATAGTTTATATATTCTCTCCCCAGCTAGATTTTGCTCTCAGTGACTCAGCCAAAGCACCAACGCTTCTGTTTGTTTTAGTTCTCAGTCTGATTTGTCTGCTCCTGCTATGGACTTACACAGTATTCTGTACTTGTGTGTAAAACAGCTTTCCACATGCAACGGTTAGATCTATATTTATTGACATTGTTAATTATTGCTGTGTTTTCAAAATATTGGTTGTAACTGCATATGCCCTTAGATAATTTTTTTAAAAGATTTTATTTGTTTATTTGAGAAAGAGAGAGAGAGATTGCATGAGCCGGGGGGAGGGGTAGAGGGAGAGGGAGAAGGAGACTCCCTGCTGAGCAGGGAGCCCAAGGCAGGACTCAATCCCAGAACCCTGAGATCATGACCAGAGTCGAAGGTAGATGCTTAACCCACTGAACCACCCTGGCACCCTTGCCCTTAGATAATTATGACTTATTTTCATAATAGCCTCTGACTATACTTCTTGATTTTGTCTTTCCAAATACAGGTCTCAAATTCAGAATAATGCATTTTTTCCATAACTATCTTTGGCTTTCCTGGAATAACCACTAAGTAACAAAGAGATGTGCTCCTTCAACTTAAAAAAAAGCCTATTGCAAGAAGAGACTATAGGCCAATATTGTTTATGAATATGGATGCAAAAATCCTGAGCAAAATACTAGCAAACCCAATCCAGCATCCTATTAAGAGGATTATGCATCATGACCAAGTGCGATTTATCTCAAGAATGCAAGGGTGGTTCAAACACAAAATTCAATCAATATTATATGCCATATTAATAGAATGAAGGAAAAAACACATGATCATTTCAAATGATGAAAAAAAATCCAGCACCATTTCATGATAAAAAAAAAACCATTCACCAAAGTAGGAATAAAAGGAAACTTTTTGAACATATTAAGTGTATGGGAAGGTGCCTGGGTGGCTCAGTTGGTTAAGTGTCTGCCTTCAGCTCAGGTCATGATCCCAGGGTCCTGGGATCGAGCCCCACATTGGGCTCCCTGTTCGGCAGAAAGCCTGCTTCTCCTTGTCCCTCTGCCTGCCACTCCCCCTGCTTGTGCTCTCTCTTTCTGTCAAATAAATAAACAAAATACTTTTAAAAAAAAAGTATATGGGAAGGCCCATAGCTAACATTATATTCAATGATTTAAAACTGAAAGCTTTCCTCCTAAGATCAGGAACAAGACAAGCATATATATTTTTGCCACTTCTATTCAACATTATACTGGAAGTTCTAGCCATAGCAATTAGGTAATAAAAAGAAATACAAAGTATCCAAATTGGAAAGGAGGAGGTAAAATGATCTCTATTTGCAGAAGACATGATCTTATACATTAAAAACTCCTCAAAAAAGAAATCCTAAAGAATCCACAAAAGCACTAGAGCTAATAAATTAATTCAGCAAAATAACAGGATACCAGATAAATACACAAAAATCAGTTGTAGGGGCGCCTGGGTGGCTCAGTTGGTTAAGCGACTGCCTTCGGCTCAGGTCATGATCCTGGAGTCCCGGGATCGAGTCCCGCATCGGGCTCCCTGCTCAGCGGGGAGTCTGCTTCTCCCTCTGACCCTCCTCCCTCTCATGCTCTCTGTCTCTCATTCTCTCTCTCTCAAATAAATAAATAAAATCTTAAAAAAAAAAATTTAAAAAAAAAAAAAATCAGTTGTAGTTCTACATACTAGCAATGAACAATTTGAAAATGAAATTAGTAAAATAACCCCATTTACAATAATATGAAAAATAATAAAATACTTTGGAATAAATGTAACCAAGGAGATTTTCAAGTATATACTGAAAACTACAAAATATTATTGAAAGAAATCGAAGAAGACCTAAATAAGTGGATAGATATACCTTGTTCATGGATTGAAAGACTTGCATTGTTTTTTTTTGTTTGTTTTTAAAGATTTTATTTATTTATTTGAGAGAGAGAATGAGCACATGAGAAGGGGGAGGGTCAGAGGGAGAAGCAGACTCCCCACTGAGCAGGGAGCCCGATGCGGGACTCGATCCTGGGACTCCAGGATCATGACCTGAGCCGAAGGCAGTCGCTTAACCAACTGAGCCACCCAGGCGCCCCAACTTGCATTGTTAATATGGCAATTATTACTCAAAGCAATCTTCAATTTCAATGCAATCCACTTAATGTGGGGCTCGAAGTCATGACCTTGAGATCCAAGAGTCAAATACTCTACCGACTGAGCCAGCGAGGTGCCCCTATTCTTTATTTTTTTGTTATTTTTCTTCCTCTCTTTTGGTTTAAGACACCTGATACCTCTTGAGCACAATCCCTATAAGGCCCTATTCTTAATATTGTTCTTTTTATCTTTTTTTCTTTTTTTTGAGAGAGAGAGAGAGAGTGTGTGTGTGTGTGTGTGTGTGCACACGTGCGCATGCACAAACGAACGGGAGGAGAGGCAGAGGGAGAGAGAGAGTCTTAAGCAGGCACCATGGCCAGCAAAGAGCCTGATGCATGGCTGGATCTCATGACCCTGAGATCATGACCTGAACCGAAATCAAGAATTGGACACTTAACTGACTGAGCCACCCAGGCACCCCAGTTCTTTTCATCTCTAGTCATTGGTATTGAGTCTAATACCTAGTGTGATTTTTTATGATTTAGCTAAAACATATAATAAAACCAGCTGCTATGTTTGTATCCACTTTCCTTTGAGGGCCACCTCAAAGGCCACCTTTGAGTTCCCACCAGTGTCTCTCCTTGTAAAAATTCAGTTGATTTCCTGGTTAATTAGCTTCAATTACTAACATTCTTTTTTTTTTTTCTTTTAAGTAATCTCTACCCCCCCAACATGGGGCTTGAACTCACGACCCCAAGATCAAGAATAGCATGCTCTACCGACTAAGCCAGCCAGGTGCCCCACTAACAAGTCTGTATACAGCTTACACCACAACAGGCAAAATATTCAAAAGTCTATAATCCCTATCATGTCATACTAGGAAGGGACAATCCTGTCTCCACCAAAAAGTGTGTGTGTGTGTGTTGGGGGGGGGAGGGGATCTTACATGGTAAGGTAAGGAAATAGCAGCAAAGGTAATGGTAAGCTACTAAAGTCTTAGAACCCCTCTCAAAAGTTCATAAACTTGGATAGGCAATGATCAAAATAGAGCAGCTCCAGATATATTAGATTCTCAAGGTGCAATATGTACTATCTTAAAAGAAAAATGTACCCCTGAAACAAATAATACATTTTACATTAATAAAAAAAAAGAAAGAAAAATGTACGGCTGACCCTTTAGCAACATGGATTTGAACTGCATGGGTCCACTTATGCTTGGATTTTTTACAGTACAGTACTGTAAATGTATTTTCTCTTCCTTACAATTTTCTTTTTTTTTTTTTAAGATTTTATTTATTTATTTAACAGAGAGAGAGAGCGTGCACAAGCAGGGGGAGCTGCAGGCAGAGGGAGAGGGAGAAGCAGGCTCCCCGCTGAGCAAGGAGCCGTGGGGCTTGATCCCAGGACTCTGGGATCATGACCTGAGCCAAAGGCAGATACTTAACCGACTGCGCCACCCAGGTGACCCTTCCTTATGATTTTTGTAATAACATTTTCTTTTCTCTAGCTTACTTTATTGTAAGAATACAATATATAATACATATAACATACAAAATATGTGTTAAATGTTTATGTTGTTGGTAAGCTATTAGTAGTTAAGTTTTGGGGGAGTCAAAAGTTATACATGGATTTTTGACTGTGCAGGGAGTTTGGCACCCTTCAGCCCCGCCTTGTTCAGCGTCTACTATACTTAGATCCCTACAGACTTCTCTGAAATCGTTAGTATTACTAAACTATTCCAGGAAACAAATAAATTAGGAGATCAGGTACTTTGGCTGATTTTCCTGTACGTGTAAATACTGCCATACAGTCATTGTCTCTTCAGATGATTCAACAGCTCATCTTCCAACAAAAGGAACGTGAAGTACGGACTTGAGTTCAACAACAGATGATGTTCTCCAAACAACCTTCCAATGAATGGAATCTTGACAGTGGATCTGAACTTCAGAGAACAATATATCCTGCAGGCTGACTTCATCTGCCCCCTGCTAAAATGGGGAAGTGAGAAAGGAAAAAGATAACCCTGCAAGTGGATAGCTAGGCTGTAGTGTTCCTAACCAATCATCAGCTACCCTCACAGGATATAAATAATAATCAGACAAAGCCATTCTGTAACTTTAGTGGAACAAAGCAGAGTGGAGGCCACTTTGAAACCACGGAAATTGCTAACATCTTCCTCTTATAACGAACAAACTGATTACAGGTCCTTTACCACTGATAGCTCTAACCCCACCTTAATCCTTTGGTATTGTACATAAAAATTACCAAAGATCTACCCACTCACCAAATTACCCCTGCTTCCTGACAGCACCCCCACTTTCCCTAAAACCACCACAGAATCAGCCAACACAAGCTCAAACCTTCTAATAAGCCCTTCCCAATTCTTTCTTAAAGACACACCCACAGTTTCTCTGATGAGTGTTCTTTCTTGCTGCAGCAAATTAAATAAACCTAAATTTAGCGGGTGTCTGGCTGGCTTAGTTGGGAGATCACACCACTCTTGATCTTGGGGTCCTGAGCGTGAGCCCCATGTTGGGTGTAGAGATTACTTAAAAAAAAAAAAAAAAAGGAAAAAGAAAAAGTTACCAACCCCCTCCCCCCAACTTTAACTTCAGGTAGTTCTTATGGTCTTTCAGCTGGTGAGCTCTAATATAGGATATACATCAAACTGTGAATTAATGGTTAGCTCTATGGGTAAGAAAACAGGTAATTTCTTCTTTACAATGTATATATTTCAGTATGGGTTGAGTTTTTGACCACAGGCATGGATCGAGAAAAAGAAGAAATATATTTGATTGGGGCCAGAGAAGGACCTCCACTGGTTTCCCTTGCCAATAAGAAAAAGATCATATCCTTAGTACGTGTACAAAGTTCAGATTAATTGAGTCCACTATTCCCAGAAGCTCCATTGCTCACAGCTTCCCTATGTTCTTGAGCCTCTAGCAGTGCCAAATTTATTTCCCAAACCCTATGCAATTCCATTTTCCACTATCCATTTAAACATGCAAACAATATCCTTCCTGCAACTGCCTGCCTTTTCCCCAATAAAGAACTTCCTTTTAAAAATTGAATCAACAGGTGAATGTACATACAAAAGGCAGTATATACATACAATGGGATATTGTTCACCAATAAAAAGAAATTAAATCCTGATACATGTTACAACACAGGTGAACTTTGGAAACCCTTTGCTAAGTGAAATAAGCCAGATGCAAAAGGACAAATACTGTCTGATTCCACTTAGAGTAGGTACCTAGAGTAGGCAAATACATAGAGACAAAAAGAATAGAAGTTACCAGGGGCTGGGCAGAGGAAGGAATGGGGAGTTACTGTCTAATGGGTACAGAATTTCTGTTTGGGATGATTAAAAAGCTCAGGAAATAGTGGTGATAGTTGCATAATATTGTAAATATACATGACGCCACTGAATTATACTCTAAGAAATGGTTAAAATGGTAAATTTTATGGGGCGCCTGGGTGGCTTAGTCAGTTAAGCATCTGACTCTTGATTTTGGCTCAGGTCATGATCCCAGGGTCATGGGATTGAGCCCCCTACCCCTGAGTCTGGCTCCATGCTCAGTGCAGAGTCAGCTTGAGATTCTCTCTCTCCCTCTGCCCCCCCCCCCTTGTACAAGCACTCTCTCTCTAAATAAATAAATAAAATATTTTTTAAAATGGTGAATTTTATATAATGTATATTTTACCATAAGAAAAGAAAAAAACTTGATTTGAATTTTTATTATACAAAATTTCAGGAACATACAAAAATTAAGAGAGAAATATAATGAACCTCCATGTACCCATCAACAGTTTCAACAATTATGAACTCCTGGCCAAACTTCCACCCTTTCTCATACCCTTCCCCCACCACACACACACTGAATTATTTTGCAGCAAATTCCAGACATTAGATTATTTCATAATAATATATATAAATATATTTATTGATATAGTAATATATCAATAAATATTTTAGACTGTTCCTCTAACTTATTTCTTTACCAAGGAATTCCTATTCTTCCCTCAAAAGCTAGCTCAGGTATTATCTCCTCTGTAAAGCCTTTCTCCATGTCTCCTAGAGCGAGCAAGACCCATTCCCCCTCCTGTGTGTCTATGACTCTTTGCCCTTCCCTCTACAATAGGGTTTCTCAACACTGGCACTATGGATATTTTGAGACAGATAATCTTTTGATGTGGGGGCTGTCCTATACATTATAGGATGCTTAGCAGCATCCATGGCCTCTCCTTCTAGATACAAGTAGCACCCCCTCCCCTTTGTGACAACCAAAAATGTTTCCATACATGGCCAAAAGTCCCATGGGGGCAACTTTGCCCCCAGTGAGAACAACTTCTTCAGAACTGCCCTTAAGAACTACATTGCCTATGTTTGTTTTCATACATGTCTTCACTTCTAAACTGTGAAATCCTAAAGAACATAGAGAGCTTCTTTTTCATCTTAGGGTAGCCAGTGTCTGTTTTTTTTTTTTTTTTTTTTTAAGATTTATTTATTTATATTAGAGAGAGAGAGAGTGCAGGGGGAGGTAGAAGGAGAGGGAGAGAGAGCATCTCAAGCAGACTGTGCATTGAGTGCGGAGCCCATCACCAGGGCTCAATCTCACTACACTGAGATCATGACCTAAGCCAAAACCAAGACTCAGACACTTAACCGACCGCGTCACCCAGGCGCCCTGCCAGTGTTGGATTCTTCCTGGGAATGTCATAGGAAGAAAGTTGGGAGGCCACGTGAGCTTTGGCAGATCTTCACAGAACCTCACAAAAATCTGAGGCCATTAGGTCCAGGCTTCTGTTCAGTGCCTTAGTTACTTCTACAATATCCTAGTCCATTATTCCTCCAGCTTCTGTCGAGAAGTCAAATTATTGGGATTCATCTTCCTGCAAAGGGGCTCATTTTGTTAAAATTCTTATGGTGAGTGAAACCTTGCTCACTCTGTTACTTTATGTATTGTCCCAACTCTGCCCTCTGAAATCTTTTAAAATGAGCCTAATTTCAGTCAGTTTCATATGACAGCCCTTCAGGTATATGAAGACCACCATTATATTCATTCATTAAATCATTCAAAAATACACATACTTGAACAAGAGAAGAGCCTCACTTCCTTGAAACCATCCCCCAAAATCACCTAATGAAAATCTGAATGTATTAAGTCCTTTTTTTTTTTTAAAGATTTTATTTATTTATTTGAGAGAGAGAACGCACATGAGAGGGGGGAGGGTCAGAGGGAGAAGCAGACTCCCTGCTGAGCAAGGGGCCTGATATGGGACTCGATCCCGGGACTCCAGGATCATGACCTGAGCCGAAGGCAGTCACTTAACCGACTGAGCCACCCAGGCGCCCTGTATTAAGTCCTTCTTAACATCCCTTAACTGAACCGCTCCATGGTTCCCCCTAGTGTACAATCTCCCTCATTGCAATAGCCAAAAACCTAACTTGAACTACTGGCGTGTTCCTCCTGGTCTTTGACTGCAGAACATCGACAGAGGGAACACCTAATATGAGCCAGGCACTGGGAATACAGCAATGAATGAAACAGACAAAAAACCTCTGCGCCTCATAGAGCTCACATGGAGGTAAAGAATGAACCATGTATGTAAGTGTAAATACACGGCATGCTGGGGTAAGTGCCGTGAGCAAAAGTAATTGGTTGGGGGTGGTGGTGGTAGTGTGTGTTAGAATTTTAATTAATTGGGCGCCTGGGTGGCTCAGTTGGTTAGGCGACTGCCTTCGGCTCAGGTCATGATCCTGGAGTCCCTGGATCGAGTCCCGCATCGGGCTCCCTGCTCGGCGGGGGGTCTGCTTCTCCCTCTGACCCTCCCCCCTCTCATGTGCTCTCTCTCTCGCTCTCTCTCTCAAATAAATAAATAAAATCTTAAAAATTTTTAATTAATTAACTAATTAATTAATACATTAATTATTCAAATAAATACAAAGATATCACAATAAATAATTTAATAAATTTAAATAAATATAAATATAAATTTGTTTATATTATTTATTTATTTATGTTAGAATTTTTAAATTGCTCAGCCAGGGAAAGCCTTAATAAGATGATATTTTGAGATCTGAAGGAAAGGAAGCATGAATGAGTCAGGCAGCTATTTCAGAGTGTTCCCAGCAGAGGGAATAGCAAATGCAGAGGCCCTAGGACAGGAGCGTGCCTGGTGTGGCTCTAGAAACAGCAAGAACTCCTGTGACTGGAGGCAGTGATCAGAGAGCAGCGTAATAGGAGGCAGAGAGTAAGCCGAGGTCCAGGGAGGGAAGAAGGAGCATACAGCGCCTTGTAGACCATTGCAGGGACTTCGGGTTTTACTCCGAGATGGAAAATTGCTGGAAAATGTTGAGCAGAAAAATGACACGATCTTACTTACATTTTAATGAAAAAAAAAAAAGAAAAAACCACCCCACTCTACCTGCTGTGTTGAGGAGAGGCTGGGTGAGGGGTGGGGGCAAGCAGGGAGACTACGCACTTGTTATAACCCAGTGAGAGAAGGTGAAGACTGAACTCAGGGCACACCAGTATTTAGAAGTTGGGAAATGGAGAAGAAATAAGCTAAACATATCCAAAGGAATAGCCATTGAGAGAGTAGGAAACTGGTAGTGTGGAATCCTAGAAACCCTGAATAATGCATTTGAAAGAGGGAATGATCAAATGTCAAATGTTGCTAATAGACCAAGATGAGGATGAGAATTGACTCTTAGATTAGCAATATCTTCCTGGGGACTTTTCTTTTCATGAGAATATCTGATTCCATTATCCCACCCTTTTTTGGGGGGTAAAATATCACTTTTTTTTTTTAAAGTAAGCTCTACCCCCAACATGGGGCTTGAACTCACAACCCCGAGATCAAGAGTCACATGCTCCACTGAATGAGCCAGCCAGGTGCCCCAAAATATCACTTTCTAATACACTATATATACGTTATCTATTTATTTTATTGTCTGTCTATTCTTACTAGAATAGAAGTTTTATTAGGGTGGGGATTTTCATCTGTTTTTCTAATTAACAAAATACTGTGTTGAACAGCATCTGGTCATAGCAGGAGCTCAATAAATATTTGTTGAATGAATGGTTTTCAGATCCATCGCTACGTTGGTCTGACATTTATGAACATGCTTGTTTGGCAATGTTTCTCTAGAACTATTAGAGTATGTTCTAGGCAAGTCCTAAAATACTAGGCTGGTTCTCCTTTGTTCAAAGCCTGGCATTTTATGGTGCAGCCCAGCAAGCTCAGCCTGTTTGGCAGGCAATTACCTTGCTATTTCATGCCTCCCTATCCAGCACCATGTACATCCACTGAACTGAAGAAAAAAAAAGTCCACAACCAGCCAACTTCATGGAGCTCAGGATGTGTGCCTCATCTCTAATAATGGAATCACATGTTTCAAAGGAAATGGAGAAAAAAAGACATTGGATATCAGATTGGGAAATCTCTTTTAAGATAGGGGTGCCCATCCTGAAACTCCCAAATTTTTCAGCTTTAGAGGCTAATAGGAGTTTAAGTCTGTGGCATTAAGTAGCACTGAGACTTTCATCAAACCAATGAATTTAACTGAACTTCATCTTCTTCATCTGTGACTTGTAACTCACCAGGTCTATATTGCAGACTTGTCATAAGGATTCAGAGAATTATGTATAAGCCTATAACAGACTTTGATAAATGCTATCATTTTTACTTCATAACCCCTTCCCATTTGCCAAGTGTTTTCAGCTATGATAAAGTGGAAGTAGAGAGCTTATTTCTTTATGGTAACACCATACAGTAAAAAAAAGGATATGTGTCCTTTTGTGTCTGGCTCATTTCAGTTTGCATAATGTTTTCATTATGGTTCATCATGTTGTAGACAATTATATTTTTGAGTTGTATTTTTTCTCATGAGCGAGAAATTTTGCAATATATAATTTTTTTAAAAGATTTTATTTATTTATTCATGAGAGACAGAGACAGAGAGAGAGAGAGAAGCAGAGGGAGAAGCAGGCTCCCAAGGAGCAGGGAGTCTGATGCGGGACTCGATCCCAGGACCCTGGGATCATGACCTGAGCCGAAGGCAGACGCTTAACCATCTGAGCCACCCAGGCGCCCCACAATATATAATTTTTTATATGATGAAGAATGATTTGAATCTTTTCCTGTGACCCCACAACTCATGTCGTGTGTGTGCCTTCCTCCTTTAAGTTTATTCAAATATTTGTGTCCATTAGCAGCATTTTAAGTTATTTTCACATAGATCTTGCACAGATATGTTAAGTAAAACTGGTTCTTTCAAATGACACAGGGAAAAAAACCCAATAGTTGAATATAGGTAGCATCATTTCTAAATTATAGTCGTCCTCGCAATTTGTAAAATGTAAGTTTCATTAACATTCCACAAGGTGGCAGACTGGTTCCATTAAACAGGGCTTACTGCACTGATTTAAATACATTCTAGATATTCCCAGTATTGGCATCCCCAAGTATAATATAAACAACTTTTTAAGCCAACATAGGGCATCTATGAAGGTATTTTCTCCCAGAGACAACTTTACAAATGATGCTTAATTTTATAAATCAGTTCACTAATCTTACCATTAAATTAGGTGTAACAGAATCATAAAATTTTACATTTAAACCAAACATAAGAAATAATTTATTTAATTACATAATTCTGCCCAAGTGCAAATATCTTTACTCTTGGCTTAAAAAAAAAACCCCACGGCAATGGGGATTTAAAATGGTGCTGTTGTTGCAGGAAAAGGTATGACAGCTCTTCAAAATATTGAACATCTAATGATATGATTCAGAAATTCCACTTCTGGGTATATGTGAAAAGAAGTGAGGCAGAGACCCAAACAGTTATTTGTACACCCATGTTCCTAGCAGCATTATTCACAGTGTCAAAATGTGGAAGCAACACTCCTATATCAATGAATGAATGGATCAGTAGAATGTGGTATACACACACAATGGAATATTATTCAGCCTTAAAAAGGAAGGGAATTCTGACATACTCTGCAACATGGATGAACCTTAAAGACATTATACTAAGTGAAATAAGCCAGACTCAAAAGGACCAATATTACATGATTTCCCTTCATATGGTATATCTAAAATAGTTAACTATGTAGAGACAGAAAGTAGGACAGTGGTTAACAGAGGCTGGGGGGAGGGGGACTGGAGAATTACTGTTTAGTGAGTACAGACATTCAGTTTGGGATGATAAAAAAGTTCTGGAGACAGATAGTGGTGATGACTGCACAACAGTGGGAATGTATTTAATGCCACTGAACCATCCACATAAAAATGGTTGAAGTGGTACAATTTATGTTATGTATATTTTACCACAACTTAAAAAAAGACATGGTAAAGAAAGTTAAATTCAAATAGAGAAATTTATAAAGAATACTAAAATTCCCACTTTACTATATGTCCTTCCAAAACCTGTAAGTGTACATCTGCAACCGTGTGTAAACAAATAACTTGGTATTTTAAATTGTATAACTAAATCAAGAGAGAAAAGTCTACCTCCTCCTTGTTTTGGAAAAAAAAATTGGGGGGGCACCTGGGTGGCTCAGTCGGTGGAGCGTGCAACTCTTGATCTCGGAGTTGTAGGCTCGAGCCCCACCATGGGTGTAGAGATTACTTAAAAATAAAATCTTTACAAAAAAATGTTTAGCATACAGGAAAGTTTACTTTAAAAAATTTCAGAATTCTATGAATTTTAATACATATATAGTTTTGCGTAACTACCACAAGAATCACACTATAGACCAGTTCTGTCCCTTCAAAAAACTCTGTGCTACCACCTCAGAGTCCCATCCTCCCCCCAACACTAACTTTGGGAAACTTCTGATCTCTTCTCCTTATCTTACTATCTTTTCTAGAATGTCATGTAAATGGTAACATCCAATATGTAACCTTCTGTATCTTTCTTTTTCTGCTTAGCATAATGCCTTTCATAGTCATGGAAGTGGTTGCCTATATCAATTGTTCATTCTTTTTAATACTGAGTAGTATTGCATTGAACACCACAGTATTGTTTGTTCATTCAACTCTTGAGGGACATTAGGGTGGTTTTCAGTTTCTTGCAGTTATGAATAGAACTGCTATATAGCTTTTTGTGAAATGTAAGTTTCAATTACTCTAAGATAAATACAGAGGAGAGGAATTGCTGGGTCATAACGTAGGTGCATGTTTACTTTCAAAGCAATTGCTAAAGGGTTTTCCATGGTGACCGTACCATTTTGCATAACCCAGCAGCAATGTATCAAAGTTCCAGTTGTTCTGTATCTTTGCCAGTAATTGATATTGCCAGTATTTTTTATTTATTTATTTATTTATTTATTTTATTCTTATGTTAATCCCCATACATTACATCATTAGTTTTAGATGAAGTGTTCCATGATTCATTGTTTGTGCATAACACCCAGTGCTCCATGCAGAATGTGCCCTCCTCAATACCCACCACCAGGCTAACCCATCCTCCCACCCCCCTCCCCTCTAGAACCCTCAGTTTGTTTTTCAGAGTCCATCGTCTCTCATGGTTCATCTACCCCTCCGATTTCCCCTGCTTCATTCTTCCCCTCCCGCTACCTTCTTCTTCTTCTTTTTTTTTTCCTTAACATATATTGCATTATTTGTTTCAGAGGTACAGATCTGAGATTCAACAGTCTTGCACAATTCACAGCACTTACCAGAGCACATACCCTCCCCAGTGTCTATCACCCAGTCACCCCATCCCTCCCACCCCACCCCCCACTCCAGCAACCCTCAGTTTGTTTCCTGAGATTAAGAATTCCTCATATCAGTGAGGTCATATGATACATGTCTTTCTCTGTTTGACTTATTTCGCTCAGCATAATACCCTCCAGTTCCATCCACGTCGTTGCAAATGGCAAGATCTCATTCCTTTTGATGGCTGCATAATATTCCATTGTATATATATACCACATCGACTTTATCCATTCATCTGTCGATGGACATCTTGGCTCTTTCCACAGTTTGGCTATTGTGGACATTGCTGCTATAAACATCGGGGTGCACGTACCCCTTCGGATCCCTACTTTTGTATCTTTGGGGTAAATACCCAGTAGTGCAATTGCTGGATCATATGGTAGCTCTATTTTCAACTTTTTGAGGAACCTCCATACTGTTTTCCAGAGTGGCTGCACCAGCTTGCATTCCCACCAACAGTGTAGGAGGGTTCCCCTTTCTCCGCATCCCCGCCAACATCTGTCGTTTCCTGACTTGTTAATTTTAGCCATTCTGACTGGTGTGAGGTGGTATCTCATTGAGGTTTTGATTTGGATTTCCCTGATGCCGAGCGATATTGAGCACTTTTTCATGTGTCTGTTGGCCATCTGGATGTCTTCTTTGGAAAAGTGTCTGTTATTGTCTTCTGCCCATTTCTTGATTGGATTCTTTGTTCTTTGGGTGTTGAGTTTGATGAGTTCTTTATAGATTTTGGATACTAGCCCTTTATCTGATATGTCATTTGCAAATATCTTCTCCCATTCTGTCGGTTGTCTTTTGGTTTTGTTGACTGTTTCCTTTGCTTTGCAAAAGCTTTTTATCTTGATGAAGTCCCAATAGTTCATTTTTGCCCTTGCTTCCCTTGCCTTTGGCGATGTTTCTAGGAAGAAGTTGCTTCAGCTGAGGTCAAAGAGGTTGCTGCCTGTGTTCTCCTTTAGGATTTTGATGGACTCCTGTCTCACATTGAGGTCTTTCAACCATTTTGAGTCTATTTTTGTGTGTGGTGTAAGGAAATGGTCCAGTTTCATTCTTCGGCATGTGGCTATCCAATTTTCCCGACACCACTTGTTGAAGAGACTGTCTTTGTTCCATTGGACATTCTTTCCTGCTTTGTCAAAGATGAGTTGACCATAGAGTTGAGGGTCCATTTCTGGGCTCTCTATTCTGTTCCATTGATCTATGTGTCTGTTCTTGTGCCAGTACCATGCTGTCTTGATGATGACAGCTTTGTAATAGAGCTGGAAGTCCGGAATTGTGATGCCACCGGCTTTGCTTTTCTTTTTCAACATTCCTCTGGCTATGCGGGGTCTTTTCTGGTTCCATACAAATTTTAGGATTATTTGTTGCATTTCTTTGAAAAAAGTGGATGGTATTTTGATGGGGATTGCATTGAATGTGTAGATTGCTCTAGGTAGCATTGACATTTTCACAATATTTGTTCTTCCAATCCATGAGCATGGAACGTTTTTCCATTTCTTTGCATCTTCCTCCATTTCTTTCATGAGTATTTTATAGTTTTCTGAGTAAAGATCCTTTGTCTCTTTGGTTAGATTTATTCCTAGGTATCTTATGGTTTTGGGTGCAATTGTAAATGGGATCGACTCCTTAATTTCTCTTTCTTCTGTCTTGTTGTTGGTGTATAGGAATGCCACTGACTTCTGTGCATTGATTTTATATCCTGCCACTTTACTGAATTCCTGTATGAGTTCTAGCAGTTTTGGGGTGGAGTCTTTTGGGTTTTCCACATAAAATATCATATCATCTGCAAAGAGTGAGAGTTTGACTTCTTCTTTGCCAATTTGGATGCCTTTGATTTCTTTTTGTTGTCTGATTGCTATGGCTAGGACTTCCAATACTATGTTGAATAGCAGTGGTGATAGTGGACATCCCTGCCGCGTTCCTGACCTTAGGGGGAAAGCTCTCAGTTTTTCCCCATTGAGAATGATATTCGCTGTAGGTTTTTCATAGATGGCTTTTATGATATTGAGGTATGTACCCTCTATCCCTATACTCTGAAGAGTTTTGATCAAGAAAGGATGCTGTACTTTGTCAAAAGCTTTTTCTGCATCTATTGAGAGGATCATATGATTCTTGTTCTTTCTTTTGTTAATGTATTGTATCACATTGATTGATTTGTGGATGTTGAACCAACCTTGCAGCCCAGGGATAAATCCCACTTGGTCGTGGTGAATAATCCTTTTAATGTACTGTTGGATCCTATTGGCTAGTATTTTGGTGAGAATTTTTGCATCCATGTTCATCAGGGATATTGGTCTGTAATTCTCCTTTTTGATGGGGTCTTTGTCTGGTTTTGGGATCAAGGTAATGCTGGCCTCATAAAATGAGTTGGGAAGTTTTCCTTCCATTTCTATGTTTTGGAACAGTTTCAGAAGAATAGGTATTAATTCTTCTTGAAATGTTTGGTAGAATTCCCCTGGGAAGCCATCTGGCCCTGGGCTTTTGTTTTTTGGGAGATTTTTGATGACTGCTTCAATTTCCTTAGTGGTTATAGGTCTGTTCAGGTTTTCTATTTCACCCTGGTTCAGTTTTGGTAGTTGATACATCTCTAGGAATGCATCCATTTCTTCCAGGTTATCTAATTTGCTGGCATAGAGTTGCTCATAATATGTTCTTATAATTGTTTGTATTTCTTTGGTGTTGGTTGTGATCTCTCCTCTTTCATTCATGATTTTGTTGATTTGGGTCATTTCTCTTCTCTTTTTGATAAGTCTGGCCAGGGGTTTATCAATCTTGTTAATTCTTTCAAAGAACCAGCTCCTAGTTTCGTTGACCTGTTCTACTGTTCTTTTAGTTTCTATTTCATTGATTTCTGCTCTGATCTTCATTATTTCTCTTCTCCTGCTGGGTTTAGGCTTTATTTGCTGTTCTTTCTCCAGCTCCTTTGGGTGAAGGGTTAGGTTGTGTACTTGAGACCTTTCTTGTTTCTTGAGAAAGGCTTGTATTGCTATATACTTTCCTCTTAGGACTGCCTTTGCTGCATCCCAAAGATTTTGAATAGTTGTGTTTTCATTTTCATTGGTTTCCATGTATTTTTTAAATTCTTCTTTAATTTCCTGGTTGACCCATTCATTCTTCAGTAGGATGCTCTTTAGCCTCCATGTATTTGAGTTCTTTCCGACTTTCCTCTTGTGATTGAGTTCTAGTTTCAAAGCATTGTGGTCTGAAAATAGGCAGGGAATGATCCCAATCTTTTGGTACCAGTTGAGACCTGATTTATGACCTAGGATGTGATCTATTCTGGAGAATGTTCCATGGGCACTAGAGAAGAATGTGTATTCCGTTGCTTTGGGGTGGAATGTTCTGAATATGTCTGTGAAGTCCATTTGGTCCAGTGTGTCATTTAAAGTCTTTATTTCCTTGTTGATCTTTTGCTTAGACGATCTGTCCATTTCAGTGAGGGGCATGTTAAAGTCCCCCACTATTATTGTATTGTTGTCGATGTGTTTCTTTGCTTTTGTTATTAATTGCCTTATATAATTGGCTGCTCCCATGTCAGGGGCATAGATATTTACAATTGTTAGATCTTCTTGTTGGATAGATCCTTTAAGTAGGATATAATGTCCTTCCTCATCTCTTATTAAAGTCTTTGGTTTAAAATCTAATTTGTCTGATATAAGGATTGCCACCCCAGCTTTCTTTTGGTGTCCATTAGCATGGTAAATGGTTTTCCACCCCCTCACTTTCAATCTGGGGGTGTCTTTGGTTCTAAAATGAGTCTCTTGCAGACAGCATATCGATGGGTCTTGTTTTTTAATCCAGTCTGATAGCCTGTGTCTTTTGATTGGGGCATTGAGCCCATTTACATTCAGGGTAACTATTGAAAGATAGGAATTTAGTGCCATTGTATTGCCTGTAAGGTGACTGTTACTGTATATTGTCTGTGTTCCTTTCTGGTCTATGTTGCTTTTAGGCTCTCTCTTTGCTTAGAGGACCCCTTTCAAGATTTCCTGTAGGGCTGGTTTTGTGTTTGCAAATTCCTTTAGTTTTTGTTTGTCCTGGAAGCTTTTTATCTCTCCCTCAATTTTCAATGACAACCTAGCTGGATAGAGTATTCTTGGCTGCATATTTTTCTCATTTAGTGCTCTGAATATATCCTGCCAGTCCTTTCTGGCCTGCCAGGTCTCTGTGGATAGGTCTGTTGCCAATCTAATGTTTCTACCCTTGTAGGTTACATATCTCTTCTCCCGAGCTGCTTTCAGGATTTTCTCTTTGTCTCTGAGACTCGTAAGTTTTACTATTAGATGTCAGGGTGTTGACCTATTTTTATTGATTTTGAGAGGGGTTCTCTGTGCTTCCTGGATTTTCATGCCTGTTTCCTTCCCCAAATCAGGGAAGTTCTCTATTATAATTTGCTCCATTATACCTTCTGCCCCTCTCTCTTTCTTCTTCTTCTGGGATCCCAATTATTCTAATGTTGTTTCATTTTATGGTATCGCTTATTTCTCGAATTCTGCCCTCGTGATCCAGTAGTTGTTTATCTCTCTTTTTCTCAGCTTCTTTATTTTCCATCATTTCATCTTCTATATTACTGATTCTCTCTTCTGCCTCATTTATTCTAGCAGTTAGCACCCCCATTTTTTATTGCACCTCATTTATAGCCTTTTTGATTTCTACTTGGTTGGATTTTAGTTCTTTTACTTCTCCAGAAAGGGTTTCTCTAATAACTTCCATATTTTTTTCAAGCCCAGCTAGTATCTTTAAAGTGATGATTCTGAACTCTAGATCTGACATCGTACTAATGTCCGTATTGAGTAGGTCCCTGGCAGTTGGTACTACCTCTTGTTCTTTTTGTTGAGGTGATTTTTTCCGTCTTGTCATTTTGTGCAGAGGAAAATAGATTAATGAGAGAACAAAATGCTAGCAGAGTAACAACGTCCCCAGAAAATATACTCTAAACAAATCAGAAAAGACCTGAAGCAGTGGGAAAAGAAAGGGAAAGGGAGAAAAAAGAAAAAGAAAAAAAAAGAAAAAGAAAAAGATAAAGATAAAAACAAAAACAAACAAAACAAAACAACAACAACAAAAAAAAACCAGAATGTGTTCAAATATGATCAGGCTGGTATATAGATCAGTGCCACACACTAGATTTGGGGTGTATTTTGGTCTTTTAGAAGAAAGTGCCTCCCAAAATTTTAAAGAAAGAAAAACTTATATATGTACAAAAATAAGGGTTGATATGATGAAGGGATGGAATATGACTGTAAAGATGGAAATTATATAAAATTTTATAAAAGGAATTGATAAGAAGTTGTTTGAAAAAAGAAAGAAGAGGATTTAAAAAAAGAAAAAAGAAAAAAAAGGGAGAGAATGTGATCAGGCAGGGGAATAGAAAACACCATATACTAGAGATTTAGGGTATATTTTAATCTGTTAGAAGAAACTATCTCAAAATTTTAAAGAGAGAACAACTTATATATATAAGCCAAAAATACGGGTAACTACTATGAAGGGATAGAATATGACTTTAAAAATGAAAAATAAATTTTTTTTTTAAAAAAAAGGGATTGATAAGATGTTGGTTGAAAAAGGGAAAAAGAAAAATTTAAAAAAAAAGAAAAAAGACAGTTTAAAAAAAATTAACTTTGAAAGACTAAAGAATCATGGTAAAAAAGCCATGAATTCTATGTGCAGTAGTCCCCTAGCGCTGGAGTTCTGCCGTTCTCATTGATCGGTAAACTTGGTCTTGGCTGGCTGTTCTCGCTGATCTTCTGGGGAGGGGCCTGTTGCCGTGGTTTCCAAATGTCTTTGCCGGAGGCAGAATTGCCCTGCCCTTGCCCCCTCCCAGCTAAGTAATCTGCTCGGGTTTGCTCTCCGGGGCTTTTGTTCCCTGCGAGCTTTCCGTACAGCTTTGGAGGAGGAGAGTGAAAATGGCGGCCTCCCAATCTCCGCCGCGGAGGAGCCGAGAACTCGGGGCCCCGCTCCTCAGTGAGCCCCCAGAGAAAAGCCATCAGTCACTCCCGTCTCCCCGGTCTCCAGCCGCTCTCCGTGCTCACCCGGCCTGTGACCGCGCGTTTCTATCTCTGGCACCCGACCCCGGGTGGAGTCTCCAAACCCAGCAGATCCCTGCGGCGCACTCCCGCGCGGCTCCTCCCGGGGGAGGAAGGTGAGTCTCCCCGGATCTGCCGCTTGTTGGGTCCCTGCTGGAGGAGCAGGGGCCCGACTGTGCCGTGGATCACGGTTTATGGCAACCCCGAGCTGAGAGCCCGCGCCTGGGCTCCGCCTCTGCAGCCGGCTTCCCTGCTCCGATACCTGGGAGCTCTGCTGCACTCAGGCACCCCCGGTCTTTCTGTGACCCCGAGGGTCCTGAGACCACACTGTCCCGGAGGGTTCCACCCCCCGCTTAGCCACCAGAGTGACGTCCCTCGGCGGAGCAGACTTTTAAAAGTTCCGATTTTGTGCTCCCCGGCTCTATCACTTGCCAGAAGCGGCTGACGGAGGCCCCTCCCCCGCCGTCTATCCTCCCGAATATCGCCTCGGATTCACTTCTCCTCACGTCCTACCTTCCAGAAAGTGGTCGCTTTTCTGATGAGAGAGTTGTTGCTCTTCTTTTCTTCGATCTCCTGTTGAGTTTGTAGGTGTTCAGAATGGTTTGATCCCTATCCAGCTGAATTCCTGAGAGGAGATGAAATCCAGGTCTCCTACTCCTCTGCCATCTTGCTCTGCCCCCCTATTGCCAATATTTTTAAAAAATATTTTATTTACTTGAGAGCCGGCATTTTTTAAAAATATATTTAAAAATTTTAAATAAACTAGGGCGTCGGGGTGGCTCAGTCGGTTAAGCATCTGCCTTCGGCTCAGGTCATGATCCCAGGGTCCTGGGATTGAATCCCGCATCAGGCTCCCTGCTCCGTGGGAAGCCTGCTTCTCCCTCTCCCCCTGCTTGTTCTCTCTCTCTCTCCCTCCCCCCTGCCCCCATCAAATAAATAAAATCTTTAAGAAAAAAATAAAATAAAATTTTAAGTAAACTCTATGCCACACGTGGGGCTCAAACTCACAGCCCTGCGATCAAGAGTCACATGCTCCATTGACTGAGCCAGCCAGATAACCCACCAGTATTTTTTGTTTTAGGCATTCTAGTAGATGAGTAGTGATATCTTATCATGGCTTTTTTTTTTTTAAGATTTTATTTATTTGAGAGAGAGAGAGAGATAGAGCATGAGCAGGGGAGGGGGAGGGGCAGAACGAGAAACAGACTCCCCGATGAGTGCAGAGCCCAACTGGGGTCATGACCTGAGCCAAAATCAGATGCCCAACCAACTGAGCCACCCAGGTGCCCCTCTCATCATGCCTTGTTTTTAAATCATTTTTAAAAGTTGTGTGCCATGGATCTTCAAAGGGAATATTTTGACAAGAAATAATTTTTCTTGGGGCACCTGGGTGGCTCAGTCGTTAAGCGTCTGTCTTTGGCTCAGGTCATGATCCCAGGGTCCTGGGATCAAGCCCCGCATCAGGCTCCCTGCTCAGCGGGAAGCCTGCTTCTCCCTCTCCCGCTCCCCCTGCTTGTGTTCCCTCTCTCGCTGTGTCTCTGTCAAATAAATAAAATCTTAAAAAAAAAAAGGAATAATTTTTCTTTCTCTCAATGTACTTCTGTTTTTTAGTCAATTTTCTTTCTTTCAACTAAGTATACAGCATTTATGGTTTTATTTCTAGTTTTTTTTCTAGATATAACTGGAGGGTATTAAGCTGAGTCAAATAAATCAATCAGAAAAAGACATGTATCATATGATCTCACTGATACGAGGAATTCTTAATCTCAGGAAACAAACTGAGGGTTGCTGGAGTGGTGGGGGGTGGGAGGGATGGTGGCTGGGTGATAGACATTGGGGAGGGTATGTGCTGTGGTGAGCGCTGTGAATTGTGTAAGACTTTTTGAATCACAGACCTGTACCTCTGAAACAAATAATACATTATATGTTAAAAAAAGAAGAAGAAGAAGATAGCAGGAGGGGAAGAATGAAGGGGGGGAAATCGGAGGGGGAGATGAACCATGAGAGACTATGGACTCTGAAAAACAAACTGAGGGTTCTGGAGGAGAGGGGCATGGGGAGATGGGTTAGCCTGGTGATGGGTATTAAAGAGGGCACGTTCTGCATGGAGCACTGGGTGTTATATGCAAACAATGAATCATGGAACGCTACATCAAAAACTAATGATGTAATGTATGGTGATTAACATAACATAATAATAATAATAATAAAAGAACCCTTAAGCTTTGCCATTAGAAATATGCTACTCCTTTCAAAACTCAGTAAGACCTTCCTCCAAAACAACCAACAACATTTCAAAAGTCGGTTCTATCCCTGACATGATTTACTAATTTGTGTATGATACCTCCACAGTTGGGAGATACTCAAATATTGCTACCACCCATGACAGAAGGATGTCCACGTGTGGGACACTCTCCCAAGTAGTAGCAGTTACGTGAGTAAGATAGACTATGGCTTCCCATCCTTCCCAGTGCTGTATGTACATAAATTACTAAATGTAATTTCATAATGTTATAGGATTGACTGTGAATCCATCCCAATTTATTTTTGAAAAGTTACTCATAGATTATTTTAACCATCATTGGAAACATGTCACTTGTGCAAAGCTTCTTAACTAATAGCAACATATGTGACGACACATCACCATTGGAGAACCGCTATTCTATACCATTTCCTTATTTCATGTAGATTATCTAAATTATTGCCATAATTTTGCTCATAACATTCTTACCTTTTTAACACCCATAGGATCTATCCTCTCATTTATACGTCGGAAATTTATGTCATCTCTTTTCCTTGATCAGTCTGGCTAGGGAGCTTATCAATTTTATTGATCTTTACAAAGAAACAGCTTTTGGTTTGTTCATTTTATCTATTGTTAGTCTATTTTCTCTTTTACAGGTTTTTACTTATCATGGTTTTAATTTGTATTTTCCTAATGATTAATGATGTTGAACATCTTTTCATGTCCTTATTTGCCACCACACATCCTCTTTGGTGAAATATCTGTGCAAGTCTTCTATCCACTTTCAAAAAAATTTTTTTTCTTAGTGTTATGAGAGTTCTTTACATATTCTAGATACAAGTACTTCTTTGAATATGTGATTTGCAAATATTTTTTTCCCAGTCTGTTTCTCTTTTGCATTCTCATAAACAAAAATTTTCAATTTTGATGAAGCTCAAATTGTCACTTTATTCTTTTATAGACTGTGCTTCGGTGTCATGTCCAAGAACATTGCCTAACCTCAGGACATGAAGATTTTCTTCTAAAAGTTTCATAGATTTTTATCTATGACCCATTTGTGGTAAATTTTTGTACAAGTTGTGAGGTTTAGGTAGATGTTTATTTTTTTGCCCCAAATGTTCAACTGTTCCTAAACTATTTGTTGGAAAGACTACTGAATTTTCCATTGAATGGTCTTTTCACCTTTCTAAAAAATAAATGGCCATCTTTGTGTGGATCTATTTCTGGCCTCTTCTTTCTATTCCATTAATTTATGTGTTTATCCCTTGGCCAATACCAGAGTCTTGATTATAGTAGGTTTATAGTAAGTTGTAAAGTCAGTTGGCATAATTCCATCAACTTTATTCTTTTTCAAAATTCTTTGGTTATTCTAGTTCCTTTGCCTTTCTATGTAAGTTTTAGAATCAGCTTGTCTACCTGAAAAGATCCTGTTGGAATTTTGACTGAAATGGAAATTATTTCTATGTTGAACTTTCCAATCAATGAAAATGGTGTCTTTCACTTAGTTTTCTTTTTTATCAGCATTTTGTAGTTTTCAGCATGTTTTGTTAGATTTATAACTAAGAGTTGCATTTTGAGAGGAGCTATTTTAAATTGAATTTTATTTTTAAATTTCAGTTTCCAATTGTTCATTGCCAAAAATAGAGATATGAGTGATTTTTGTTGTTGACATTGTGTACTGTAACTTTACTGAAATTGCTTATTAGTTCAGGAAGTATTTTTGTAGATTCCTTGGGATCATGTCATCTGTGCTTAGGAACAATTTTATCTTTTCCAATCCATATGCATTTTAATTATTTTGTCTTGCCTTATTGTACTGACTAGGATTTCCAGTAAGATGTTGAAAATGGGTGGTGAGAGTGGACACCTTGCCTAATATCCAATTTTAGGGGGAAAGCATTTTTTTCCTTTATTAATAAGTATGGTATGATCTATAATTTGCTTTATTGCTTTTTCTTAATCATAACTGTTAACCTTTGTCAAATATCTTTTCTGTATCAATTGATATGATCATGTTTTTTTTCTTATGGTTTTCTTGTACTATTCTTGTCTGGTTTTGATAACAGAGTAATGTTGGCCTTATAAAATGAATTGGCAAGTGCTCCCTCCTATTTTCTTTTCTTTTTTTTTTTTTTTAAAGATTGTATTTATTTATTTGACAGAGAGAGACACAGCGAGAGAGGCAGCACAAGCAGGGGGAGTGGGAGAGGGAGAAGCAGGCCTCCCGCTGAGCAGGGAGCCCGATGCGGGGCTCAATCCCAGAACCCTGGGATCATGACCTGAGCTGGAGGCAGACGCTTAACGACTGAGCCACCCGGCACCCCTAAAGTTTGTTGTACTTTTAATATGCTAAAATGTTTTCCTTTATTCCCAAATTATTCAATTTTTGATTCAGTCATGACTTTTAAGTTTTTTCTCTTTAATCTGCTAACATAGTATATTATAGAAATCGGTTTTCTGGTAAACCATGCTTGCATTCCTAGCATCACCTTACCTGATTACATTATATACTGAGTTTGACTTGCTATTTAGGATTCTTCTATCTGTATTCACTTCTGCTTTTCCCACATGATCCTGTGAAGTTTTTGGGAGGGTCTGAAATTTTACCCAATTTAGAAGCTGCAAGTTAGCCTGTTATGTTTCATGGATAATGGCTGTAGACATGAGACTCCTGGGACAAGGACTTGATTGCTCACGCTATAGCAAGGAGCATGAGAAGCATTTGCATAGTACCTCTGGACCCTAATCCCATGGTAGCAAAGTGAAAGGTCTCAGGTGGATGCTGCACATGCTGTGAATTTGTGCAGCAGCTGAGCTTGGGGAATTCGCCTCTTACACAAGGCCTGATATTTGTCACAGACCTCATCCTTCAAGGTTGTTCACTAATAAATGGCCTGAGCAAAGAGTGGTCAGGGCCCTCCATTGTTGACAGAGCTAGCAAGAATGTATAGGGAGTCTTAGGGTCTGAGGTAGATTGCCTTTCCCAGCATGGTTTTGTTTCAAGATTACACTACCCTCAATTAACATGATGAACATTCTTTTTTTCTAATCCCAGAAACTATTTAAATAAGCTAGGTATTTATGTGCTGCTTGAAGTTTTGGTAAAACACAGCAAACAGTGCCTTGTTTGGGAAGAGAATGGAAGAATTTTGATGTGATTATTTTAACAGTAATTGACTTTCTATTTTTTCTTAGTAAATATAGTTTTCAGAATATTAATCCATAAAATTCTCAAGTATACATAATCTACTCTATCTGTAGGTCTTTTTAAGATTTTATTTATTTGAGAAAGAGCACGAGCAGGGGGAGAGGGCAGGGCAGAGGGGGGAAGTGGGGGAAGCAGATTCCCCACCAAGCACGGAGCCCCACGTGGGTCTCCATCCCAGAACTCTGGGATCATTACCTGAGCCCAAGGCAGACGCCTAACTGACTGAGCCACCCAGGTGTCCCTCTATCTATAGGCCTTTTTCTTTCAAGTTGTTAGTTGTGCATTTTTTCTATCAGTCTTTTAAGTTTTCTTTCCCCTTAGAGATCAGCTTTTGGTTCGTATTCTACAGCTCCGGCACTTTCTCCTCATCTCCAGTCTCCCCCTATATGAAGCCACGTAAACTAACTACTTAAATCTTCCATGTGTCCACTACGGAGTTCAACCTGGAGTGGGAACTATCTTTCCAGTTCATTCTGTTTTGTGGGTTGGTCCAGCACATCTTCTACCTTCAGAATCTGTGAAAAGGCAAGTCTGTGCTCCCCAAACTCAAGGAACATTTCAGCTCTTCCAGAGCTTCCTCATCTTGCACTGATCTAGCAGCAGTAAGGTAGGTCTGTGGGCAGAATTCTGAAGCAGAGTAATTCTTCATCTGGAGGAGATGCCTCAGGTCATCCTTTGAGGCACCCTCAATCCAAGTCATTCTCTTGTTACCCATATCCATCCCTTTCACTTGGCTTGGGGAATAGAAATGCTGGTCCAGTTGACTCTCAGTAGGCCCTCAGTGGGGTCTAGGGTCTTGTCCATTTTATTTTGTTTTTTAAATTCTCTTTAGAGTATAGGGTATCAATGCTTCTCAAGTTTTAAGGCTCTGGTTGTTATAAAAGAACAATTAGGGGCAGCTTGGAACAAACTGTGGATTAATATTTTTTGAAGTGTCTTTGTGGTAAAGAATTTAAAACTGAGTAAGGCCACCCAATAATATAAGTGAATTGATAAGTATACTATAATCTGGATGGTACTCAAGAAAATCAGACATCTCAAATTCAGAGACAGAAAGTAGAGTGGTGGTTACAAGGGGCTGTGGGAGGAGGAAATGAGGAGTCGTTGTTTAATGGGTATAGAGATCCAGTTCTGCAAGATGAAAAAGCTCTGGAGACCCATTGCACAACAATGTGAATATACTTAAAACTAATGAGCTATGTGCTTAAATAATTATGTAAAAAAAAAAAAAAAGAAAATCGGATATGATATCAAGCTGACATGGGGAATTTATTTTGTAGAAAAGCAACATCTAGAGAATGCCACAGACAGCCCTAGTATGTCTAAAGTACTACATATAAAAATGATAATTGCTCATAACGACTACACTGAAGCACTGAAAGATACCAAAGTATTTTCTGAATCCAAGGAGTCAAATTTTAGTCAGTATGGTTTTCATGTCCTTGCCTATCTCAAAGCTCTAATATGCCGACATTTGGTAAACCAGATAACCAGAACATTCAACACCCAAGTTTTCCGGCCATACATAGACTTACTCATACTCATCTGGTAAAACTCCACACAAATATTTTAACATTCCAATTTCTTGGTTAAGCTATATATTGCTTGAATTCATTAAATATACTTAGACTTCTCTATTATACAAAGTTAAATGTACAACTAAATTAGTAAAAAGTGCTCACTGTGGTTTTACTCTGACAAAAATGTTTTATGAATGTACTCTATACTAATACTGCCTTTTTAATTTAAATTTTTTCTTCTATTTTGTAACCAGTTTTGTGACTTTTTTTTGGTAAGAAATCTGTGCCTTAATTCTTACAGATTCTTCTTTTTTTCTCTTTATTTCTTAGCTAAACTTCAGTATGAGCTTTATTGGTATCTCAGGCTTTGTGTGTATCCCTACTCCTAAATGCCAACAGTTCTTCAGAGGCCTGGCATCCAGCATGGGGCTTACTGTGTTAAATTAGTTCTAGAAAAAGCATTAAAGACATTTTTCCTGAAATATACAGAATATGTCATGCCAAATCTCTTGTTTATACAATAAACTGGTAAAATTGGTAAACTGCACCTATAGCTCATATTCCCAAAATAGAATAACTTAAATATTAAAATGTACCTTTGTGTTACCACCATAACTGACCTTATAAGCATAACAAATGGAAATATTCAATAAAAAAAAAAATCACAAAATCCACTAACCATAAAGGCTGCATATCACAGCATATGAACTCTCATCTCCCTATGACCTATTCGTCACTACAGACAGCAATACTTTTTTAAGCTATTCTAGCATTTACGCCCTAATTAGAAATTTATACGAAACACAATTTTATGTTCAAATATGGAAATAAGCAACATAATTCCAAAACCCAAAAGTATCCCAGCATTCTGTAAAAAGAAATATCCCCAGCGGCTACATCCATGGTCACTAGCATCATTGTGCAGCATCTCAGGTACCTTAAAGAAAAAACAAGAGCAATGTTTAAGTTTTCAGAACCACAGATTAGTTTTTAGAATAATTTACAGGGCAGTAATATTAGCTTTATATGTAGCTGGATATACTGAGCCAACTCCTTAAAACAGGACCATATACATACTGACTCTAGCTAATAATGTCACATAGCATTTCCCAGCAGTTTAATTCACAATGATTATTCGGTTTGCTCCACTATGAAATGAAGAGCTATACTGATTACTCTGCTTTAGTTACTGCCTGTTGCTGAACCGAACATAACATGTGGCTTACCTAAGTTCGGAGATATGGAAATTCACATATAAAATAAAATTTTAGCAATCAGACTGGATGGGATTGTTATGTGGACTTTGGTGACAAAAATAAGTAACTCCTTTGTCCATTAATAAGGAAATTATGAGCATTCTGAAGTACACACAGTATGCCAACAACATGTGGCTTGTGCTGGGTTTCCAACAAATCTATACACAGTTGAATGCCTGATTACTGAGCGTCTACTCTCAAAAAGACGCATCAGAAAGGGGTGGATATTTCTGTGATCTGTAATTAGGCAGGATAAGGTGTGCTTGTGATCAACAATCCAAAAAGATAAACTCTAAAGAACCTGTATTTTCTATACTACCTTATCAAGTAAAGACTCACTTATTACTCTAAAGCCTTTTTAAAATTTTATTTATTTATTTATTTAAAAAGTAAGCTCTATGCCCAACGTGGGGCTTGAACTCACAACCCTGAGATCAATAGTCACATGCTCTACTGACTGAGCCAGCCAGGCACCCCTAAACTAAAGCCTTTTTAAAAATGAGGTTTCATGGGGGTGCCTGGGGGTGGCTCAGTCAGTTAAGCATCCGACTCTTGGTTTTGGCTAAGGTTGTGTTCTCAGGGTCCTGGGATCGAGCCCCATGTTGGCTCAGCACTCAGCTCGGAATCTGTTTGAGATTCTCTCTCCTTCTGCTCCTCCCCCCACCCCGGGATTCTCTCTCAAATAAATAAATCTTTTTTTTTTTTTAAAGAGGTTTCACTGAAGGGGCGCCTGGGTGGCTCAGTTGGTTAAGCGACTGCCTTCGGCTCAGGTCGTGATCCTGGAGTCCTGGGATCGAGTCCCGCATCGGGCTCCCTGCTCGGCAGGAAGTCTGCTTCTCCCTCTGCCCCTCCCCCCTCTCATGCTCTCTCTCTATCTCATTCTCTCTCTCTCAAATAAATAAATCTTTTTTTTTTTTTAAAGAGGTTTCACTGAACATTTTATTTTATTGTTAGTCAACACTATAATTAGACTTCTTAAAAACTTACCATATCAACCAGAGCAACATACATGAATAAGCCAGCAGTAAGTGCAAATATCCACATAGAAACATTTTCAGCATAATGACCAATGAAGATTCCCGTTGCCATTCCAAGATAAGCCAGCATGGCTGACAAAGCATTATAAAGAACAGCCTGCTTAACAGTCATGCCAGCCTTTAGTAAAACAGCAAAGTCACCTTTAACAGAAAACAAAAAAGGGGACAAAGTAATGAAAGAAATCACTTTTCAGACATATACCTAAGAAACTTCTCAATTTAGGAAATTCTCTTATTTTTTTGAAGGAAAAAGAAAGCAGCAAAGAATTTCCAGGGGTAACAGTGTTAGTGTAAATCACCCTAACAGCTCTATAAATTAAGGTATTTTTTATCCAAAGTTTTTCTTAAGGCTTCCACTCTGTCAGTGAATGATAAATGCCATGAACTTAAATTTGTGCTCTTGCACGGACTTCAACAAGCTTGTAATTGGGCACAAAGAAGAGGGTGGAGAACACACATAAAATGATCATCAAATGATAAAGGCAATTTATAATTAAAAGCTAAAGAGTCTAAGGTTCTAGTTATAAAAGGATAAAAAGAGAAATTAAGATGGGAATAGCTAAGGGGGGCATCATGGAATATGAAGGATCTAGAATGTGGAACATAAACCAGATGCTGAGGATTATAAGCATCCAGCAGGCAGATGGGAGGCCTTTTGAATGGCAGTACATGCCAAGGAACAAAATTGAAAATGGCCTCACAGGTATGTTGCAAATATCAATCTATAAGAAGAAAAACAAGGACATGAACTGGGATTCAGAACAACTCTAGGAAGGTTTTAAATCCTGGTGACAGAGGAGAAAAATACTCAAAACACAATTCATCAACTTCCCTTTGCTTTAGCTCCAATGAGAGTCTCTTTGCCGATTTCTTTCTGTTAGTGGAAGATGATTTCTTTGAATCCCGTGGTCTTATTCATATTGTAGGTATGAAGATAATGATCACTGATGTCACCAGTATGCTGGTATAAGAAGGCATTTGGTAGGATAAGAGGACAAGAGAGGCGGCCCAGGTATCTCCCTGGCAATCCCACAGAGGCAATTGGTCAGAGTTCTGGCTGGAAACAAACTTATACTCAGCCAGAAAAGAAAGGTAGCTAGGTTAGTAGAAGGCAGGAAAGTTACGAGGAAGCTTGCTGGAACGATCAATAGCAAATGCCAGTGACGCTAGGATACTTCATCCCCCTGGAAAATACTGTTTGTGTGGTTCTCTTACCTAATTCATGAGGCAATTCGTGACAAAACACAGCAACAGAAGTACTTAAACCACTCGACAAACCTTCAGTGAAAGCAGCGCCTGGGTAAAAATCAATCAGAGAAAGTTTGGCTACATTATTTTGTGGGCGCTTTTTTAAAAAAAATCTTATCAGCATACAAAATGAGGTAGAAGAAGTAAACTACATCCTGGTCATGAATTAACAGAACTTTCCCAGCTGCACTCTGCATCTTTACAAGTAATTTTAGATTACATTCAATCAGGTTTAAATTTCCCAGTGGAGCATAAGCAGGTACAACCGAGAAGGGAAAGTTCCACTATGTTTCAGAGTGATTAGAGGATCTTATCACAGACCTGAGAAGTAACTGTTATCACATAAAACATTTATGTAAAAAATAAACTGATTTAAAAGGTTTAGAAGAAAATGCAGCAGTCCAAGAGTACAAAAACGTATGTTTCACTGGCCTCAGAAGAATTCACTAAGTAATTAGATTTGTTTACATTCATTCTTTCACTGTCTAATAAGGAAAGTCTAAGACAAATAACTCCCTCCATTTTAAAAGCTAACACTGTATACAACGGATCGCTTATAAAGCATGACCGAGCATGTGCATGTCCTCCTTTGTTGCTTCCGCTGTGCACAGCACATAGAGGAGGAAGCGCACCAGGCTTCCAGGGAGCCAAGGCCTGGGCTCTTCTCCGCCTGGTTATAAAACAACACTGCCTCCTTGGGCAAGTGGTTCGCCTTGCCAGGCCTCCACTGCCTTACCTGTAATTATTTCCACTGCTCCTTCCAGCACCAACTTACTATAAATTGTAAGTATTCTGTTATCTCTCGATCGTGACAGAACAATTTAATAGCAAAAACTCTCTAAAATTTTTGGTAACTGAACTTATCAGATATGCCAAGATTCCTTCAGTATAAAAGATGATGGAAAAAAGTGTCTTGTACCTTAGTATTGTTTATACGGCAGATAAGGGAACTCTAATGTAAAAACAAAAAAAACCCCACAAAAACACATGCTCCATACACGTTAGAGTTTGATTTTAAGACTCTACAAATTAAAACAACTTTTGAGAGTTACCACTTAGGTAATGGGGTAAGCAGTTTGTAGCACTTAATCTTATGTAACATTCATTAAGTACTTCGTTGTCAAGGTAGGTACAGAAGAAATAACATTTTGATAACCTTAGAAGTTATTAGCTTTATCAAAATCACCCTATTCTTCGTTAAGAGGGGACTGGTGGTTTAACGTGACATTTTCAGAGTCAGCCAACAAGAAGCAAACATGTAGATTGTACCAATTGCAAGGCCATCGCTGAAATTGTGCAGGCCGTCGCCCATGATCACCATCCAGGCCAACGTGGCGATGCCCGCATCCTTCAGCTCCTCCCGAGAGTAGCGCTGACTGTGACTGTGGGGGTGGTGGTTTTGGTGGTGGTGGTGATGCAGAATATGATGGTAGTCATGATGGTGGTGAATGAGATCGTCTGACTGGCCAAGCGTATCATGAAAATGCGAATGGCATTTATTCTTGCACCCTCGGGGGACATATTCATTATAGACTTCTTGTGGATGAGCATGAGCTATCATGACCTCTTCTTCTTCCAAGATTGCTGGCTGTTGAGAATCAAAGTGGGAGGGCTCCTGGGAGTCTGTTCGTAAATAGGCTTCAGGTCCTAGGTGTAAACATAAAGGACAATGGGTCAAAGTCAGAAGGCTTTGTTAATGTGCTTGGATACATTTCAAACATTCCCACTGACAAAGTCAAAAGAGATCTTAGAGCATGGCAAGTCTCTCACATACAGAACTAAACAGAGTATTGCTGATGCAAAACATCAGCAGGTTTTAATGAATTTTAGAAATTAAATGGTCTCACATATTAAGAATGGATTTTAAACTTTAACCTCCAATAAGGTTAGCCCCCACAGTCTCCCTTGATTTCTTCTGCCTTCTTACATTTTTTTCTTTTTCAAGTTTTTAAGTTCCATTTAGCTAACATGCAGTGTAATATCTGCCTCCTTACATTTTAAAAGATAACTTTTCCCCGATTATAAAAGCAGCACATGCTTACTTTAGAAAAACATTTAAGAAAAATACTGAAAACAAAAAACACGCATAATCCTGTTGTCCAACTTCTTTTTTGAGGGTAAAGTTCAAGGAAAAACAAGCATTTGAATTACAGCGATCACCAAGGACAATTTATTATCTACTTGTGCAAAGAAAAGTAAATTGCAACAATAAAGTTTTGTTTTTCCCTTTGTCCTGTGCACGGATCACACTTTTCTCGGGCACATTCCCGACACTGTGGTCCAGTCCCAGGGCAGCAGTTCCCTCTCACTGTTAAGTATTTCACTGGACTCCGTTAGAAAGGTTGAAGAAAGAATAGACACAAGAAGAGCAAGAACATTTTACTTACTTTTTAGAGAAAAAAGCAGGATAAAAACAAAAGGTGGGCAGGAAAGCGTACAGGTAGGCAGTAGCAACTAGGCAGTTTTTCTCCCTTGTTAGCTGGGAACTATCTCGTGAGCACTTACTCTGGCCAGGTACCCTGGGAGCATGACAAAGTCTCTAACTTGAATTCAAGCAAGTTATGTTCTTGTGGGGCGACAGCCACATGTAATAAGGAAACACAAGTGTAAATAAGGTCATGTGAGGTACTGGAAAGCATGGGGAAAACCAGAAAAGGGTAACAAGAAGGACAGTAACTGGGAGACCTTTGTCTTTGGGTGATCAGGGAAGGCCTCTGAGCCCAAATGATGGGAGCAGGAATCTGTGTAAAGATCTGATAGGAGGCTTCCAAGCAGAGACATGCAAGGCTCGGGGATAAACCTGGTGTGCTCACAGAATGAAAAGAAGGCCAGTGAGACTGGACACAATGAACAGTGGGAGAGAGTGGAGGGCAGGGTCGGACCATGAAGGTCATGGTGAGGAGTTTGATTTAAAATTTTAATCTTAACTCAATCTGTCCAATAAGAAATGCCAAGCTAATAGTCAAGCTGCAGGAAAAATAGTAACTTCACAGCGGAGCACCACGTCAGGTGGCACACGACGTCACTGTAGAGGATACAATACCACATTGTGGTACTTCTGCCCCAAATGATCAATCTAGTCCTAAAAAAGATTAGAAACAGCCCAAATGAGGGGCAACTTGATCCTGGGCTATGCTATGGACCAATTTTTTCTTTTGCTAGAGGGAAAATATAAAGGAATCATTAAGACAACTGGAAAAACATGAGTGAGGTCTAGAGACTAGATAATGACATGGTATCAGCATTAATTTCCTGATTTCAATAACTGAACCATGGTTATATAAGACACTGTCTTTTTTCTTAGGAAACATATACTGAATATTTAGGGATACAGAGACATCTCATCTGTAACTTACTTTCAAATGGTTTAGCAAAAAAGTGTATGTGTACTCAGAGAGAAACAGAATGATAAGGGTAAGTAAAATAACTGGGAGTTGTATGAAAGATACACAAATTCTTTTACTTTTTTTTTTTTTTTTTTAAAGATTTTATTTATTTGACAGAGAGAGAGAGAGAGAGCACAAGCAGGGGGAGCAGTAGAGGGAGAGGGAGAAGCAGACTTCCTGCCGAGCAGGGAGCCTGATGCGGGGCTCGATCCCAGGACCCTGGGATCATGACCTGAGCTGAGAGCAGATGCTTAAACATCTGAGCTACCCAGGTACCCCTCTTTGTACTACTCTTGAAACTTTTCTGTATTTTGAATTCCTTCAAAATAAAAAATTAGAAAAAAATGTAAATATAAACAACTTACTCACTGGCAATTAAAAAGGCATTAAATATTTCAAAACTAAAAAAATTAAAAATAAAAAAAGGGACACGGTCCCGTCTCTCTCAGATAGTCCAAACTGCCTGCAAATCACAGAATAATAAACTCCCCCCAGCCCTCAGATTTGTTAAGACTTACGATCATCTGCGTCTACTTTCTCCTCATTTGTTGAAAGTTGAGATTCGTACTTGGACAGCTGCTTCTTAATCTCCACATCATCATCAGTTTCAGGTTTTTTCTGATTCTAAAATGGCAAGGGAAAGCAACACTTTAAAACCATTGATGTGCTTATGTGTACAATTATAAACAAACAGTTAAGCAAAAGACTCAGAGAAAGACAACAGAGTAAAGGACCTTTATTGGGATAAAATTCCTCCAAGGGCAGGCAGGGCCTGTAGTTAACTTACACAGCACCTAGTCGTGTGTTTTAGGCATAACAACTGCTCAGGAAGGTGAAGCATCAAGGCTTCAGTAATATGAAATGTTGCAAAATCACATATTCATCTTTCTCAGTGTCCCCTAGGTCATCTACTTTAAGTGTGCTCTGGGAACCTGTTAGAAATGAACAATCTTGGGCCATACCCCAGATCTAATGAATCAGCATAGGGATTTTAACTAGATGCCTGGATGATTCATACACATATTAAAATTGAACTCTGCCTCAGGTTATCAATTTAGAACCAACTGGAGACATATTCTCCAGCATTTAGTGATCTGCTAACCAGCTGCTTGGTTTTCTCCATCCCTCTTTTGGACACCGAAACCCCATACTTCCCATACCTAAAACTATACTGTGACACTGATTAGGAGTTTGCTATTAAAACCAAAATACTTTTCCTATAATAAAACACCATTAACAAGCTTTCTCTTTTTAAACAAATCTCGGTTAGTTAGCCTCAAATTTATCACTAGGTTTTTAACTACCTCAATACCATGCTTGAGCTATTGTCCTTATCTCTGAGCCCAAACATAAAGATCACCATTTGAACACTGGTGCCTGTGTATGATTTATGTAAATCAAACATTACTTACTTGCGTAGAAGTAATGCTTTACTTACTTTTCTTACGTAGAAGAGAATACTCAAAATGATGAAAATTGTCACACAAATAATAGATTTCTTATTTGCAGTACTTTTGAATATGACTTAAACAATCACCACCGGACCCGAGATTTCATTCTAGCTCTGATAACATGTAAAATATCCGTACGTTCTTAGATTAAATCTAGAGTTCTTAAAGGCAAGCACACAGACACATCTTTATACCTACCCCTAGCTTAGTGCCTTCAACAGAGAAAGTACTTCAATATTTGTGACAATAAATGAATTCAGGATATTTTATGTCACATCAGTTAACGCTTTCTTTCTTGTTGGGCAACGACCTAGAACTCATAGCTTAACCAATTCTTTCATTCTGTAAGTACTGGGGACCTATAATGTTCTCTACGCTGAGTTCTGGCAATACAACGTAAAGATACACATGGTCTCCGCTTTCATGGAGTTTATCACCCACAGGGAGGGAGGCTTTACAGATATAATGATTAAATAGTTCATTGATGGCAATTTTTGATATGTTTTACAAAGGAAAACCACATAGTGCTATGAGAGTGTATAACAAGATCTAACTAAGTCCCAGTGCAGGCTTCCTTGAGAAGGTGATCCTTACACCAAGACCTAAAGATAGGCAGGAGTTTGTGGGGGAAGGGTGGGCTGGGAATAGGGGTGGAGAGGTGGATTCCAGGTAGGGAGAACTGCATGTGGGAGGGCCCTAAAACAGGAAGGGGCCAACCCCATCCCAGAAATGAAAGGAGCGCAAGGTGGTTGGGGCTTAGTAGGTCAGAGACAGAGGGGGCTAGAGGCTGGGTGGCAGAAGGAGACCCTGACAATGCAAACCAAGTTAAAAGTGTGGACTTTGTCCTACTAGTATCAAGAAGTCACTGAAGGAAGGATTTTGAATGGTGGTGTACAACTTCATCAGATTTCCACTGAAACAAATCACTTTGCTCTGCTCTGGATTGGGAGAAGAAAACAATAAAATACTGCAGACAGGCCAGTTAGGAAGTGGCTGCTCTCACCCAGGTGGGAGATAAACATGGCTTAGACTAGAATGATAGCAAGGAAGAGGGAGAGAAAATGGAAAGGCTCTAGATATATTCACTAAAACTAGCTTGGATATGAGGATAAGGGAGATGTCATAGATGACTTGCATGTTCCTAGTGTGAGCAATAACCTTCACTGGTAGAAAAAAGGTTTTGAGGCTGAACTTATTATAAAGGTCCAACTATCTATATCAAGTATGAGATGTGACCCTAATTTGAATATAGATTTCAGATTGACATATATGGTATGATATATGGAATCTCCCAGGGATGCAGAATGGATATCTTAAGGAAAATCCTTAAGGCTGAAAAAGTTCTCAAAACTCACCATATAATGAAGAGGTTTTGTTTTGTTTTGAGAGAACAAATGTAATTTAAAACTGTTAAATGAGTAATGCTAAGATCTGGACACCTTTAATAAAAGATAAACTCAATATATTCTAAAAAGGAAGAGAACAAGTAACATTTACAAAACTCCTGTGGGAAGTCTGTGTAGAAATTATGCTTACTTGCCATTTAATGTTTCTTATACGTTCAACAAATGTTTGTTAACTATCATGTGCCAGATGCTATTCTAGGCATTGGAGATGTAGCAGAGGTCCTAGCTCTTAAGAATTTTTATTCCAGGGTGCCTGGGTGGCTCAGTTGGTTAAGCGACTGCCTTCGGCTCAGGTCATGATCCTGGAGTCCCTGGATCGAGTCCCGCGTCGGGCTCCCTGCTTGGCAGGGAGCCTGCTTCTGCCTCTGACCCTCCCCCCTCTCATGTGCTCTCTCTCTCTCATTCTCTCTGTCTCAAATAAATAAATAAAATCTTTAAAAAAAAAAAAAAAAGAATTTTTATTCCAGTATAAACTATTTTCGAAAAGAGATCATCAAACTTCTTTGACTGTAAGCCATAGTAAAACATGTAATATACTGTAATATTACTGCTGCCTTTAAAAACATTGGTCATGACAGAAGATTAATTTCACAACTCACTGAGTTAAAAATTGTTCTGTATTAAATCATAGAGAGCCTACTTCTTAAGAGTCCCATGTTAAAGAGTACCAGATTAAAGAAAAGCTATCTATAGGTAAAATTTGAAAACTGAGTTGAAATTAGCATGCTAAAGAAATGATGGCATGTGAACTAGAGCCACAGTAAAACAAACAAACCTCCAAACCTCACCCCCACCAAAAGAGAATAAAATATATATATTTTTTTAACGGAAAGAATTCCAGGGAATGTAAACAAGTAGGATAACTCTCCAATCAGTCCAAGTGAAGCACCTGGGATCATGGGAACATGGAAGAGGACTCTCTGGATTAAGAATAAGCTATTCTCATTTCACTTCTTTCCTCTAACTTTAGGTCCAGTAAAGAGAAGGTTCACAATTTGTAACTTGAGGTCTTAGTGAAGGTCAAATCTCTAAGGGCAAATCTTCACAGGATGGAGAAGGAGGCAACTCTCCTGTTCACACACACACTTGTTTCCCACAGTGAGCTCTGTGCTCAGCAAGAATCAACTACATTTGTTTTCAAACATCTTCATGCCAGTTAGGCTTGTTATTGTAATTGCACAATTTAATTACACGTAACTCAAACTGTGAAATGATGGTGAGAATAGTTACTTCTATGAAAACTTAAGCTGAATACTTTTGAAAGATTCAAAGGCAAGTTGTTAAAAAAAAGAAGACTATTAAGTTATGTAAAGCAACCACTGCATAAAATTTACAAAGCCTAGATTCTACTCTTGAATACCTTTCCAAGTGTGTAACCTCTTGCTCAACTTGAGAGAAACCAAAATTGGAGACTGCAGATGAAGTAGCCTGGCTACAGAAAAAAAAAAGATCATACAGAGCTCTGACTCAAAGAAAATCTTGGTCAACATCAAATGACCAGAATATGAATGTACAAATGTTTTAAGTTAAATTAAAATGTCTAAGATGTGTACGTATCCTCTTTAAGAGTTCCCATTAGGACAATCTTTTGACTGACTTGCCTGGTCACATCAGTTTAAGAGATGCCAGATAACCACAGGCGACTCATGGGGTGTTTTTACCAGAAATAAAGAGCCTATACTTCATACTATTTTCTGGCAGCAATTTGCAAAGGACAAAACTGTGAAAGTCACAAACCTTCTGAAACACAACAGAATATTCAGCTACTGGATGAATAATTAAAGTGAATCACAACAGTTAATCATAACTACCAATAAATACCAACAGTGTATCCATAATGCTTCTTTAAAAAACAAAACAAAACACACAGAGTGCCTGGGTGGCTCAGTTGGTTAAGTGTCCTACTCTCGATCTCAGCTCAGGTCTAAATTTCGGGTCGTGAGTTCAAGTCCCACATCGGGCTCCATGATAGGGATGGAGCCTATTTAAGAAAAAACAAAAAACAAAACAAAAAACCCCACACAAACAAAAAACCACAACACTTTACTGAGGTATGACTGACAATGAAAAAGGTGTACACATTTAATGTATATAAATCAATGAATTTGGGTATATATATCCAAGAAACCATCTCCACCATCAAGGCCGTAATCATGATGCTTTGGACCTTCAAGGCTTTGTTTGTGCCTTGTTTGGTTTTACACAAATGTTCATCCTTCACCATTCTTACCCTCTTGGGAGTTTGGAGGGAATACTGAAATAGAGAACTCCAGGGTTATTGAGATGGAGAACAGCTTTCCATGAATGCCTCTGGAAACAAAAATTACCTCAGGGTACTGAAACCCTCTCAAATGAAGATCATACCTGCTGGACAAGCTCAGCTAACAGTCTAGTTAGAATACTACTCACATAAATGTCTGATGCATAGTAAATACACAGTACTTTTTCTTACCTTTTTCTTCTTATCTTTAAATTGCTTGATTAATGTGAGTACATGTTCAACAAGAAACATGAAATACAAGCCACCCAGAGCTGTCAGACCCTTCCATGTGGAATCAAAATAGGTACTTTCTTCTATGTTTTGAGAAGACAGATGACTGAAAAGTGGCCCTCTCTTCATTTCCATTGTGGATTCTTCATGGCTGTGACTATGGTGGTGACTTGCATGAGACTACAGGAAAAACAGTTATGTATTTTATGAATTCATTAGTTTCACACATGTCAGAAAAATTGGCTAAGATAATAAGGTCAAATATGAAACCATTCAGAATTAGGCAATTAATGGGATATGTCAGAGCTGAGGGGGGAAGTTTAATACATTAAAATGACCCACAGGCTGCTAGCGATCTACAGCTTAATGTATAATGTCCTAAGGCACTTAACGGTGTACATTGGTTTAGCGTGATGACAGACACCTTCTCTAACGACTCTCATACAGGTAGCGGGTATTTTCAATGTTTGACACATTACCAGGGCCACAAATGACAGGGAACTCCCAGACTCAACAGGCATACAGGGTTTACTGTTTATACTCCAGGCAGAAAAAGCCCATACTAGTCCTGCTACTGCGCTTACAAGAAGCCTAGTGTGTGTCATGGGCCCTGGCAGGTACCCGAGATCAGGTGCACTGCCCCAGCAGTCTGCCACAGGCATTAACGTGAGGGCATGTCAGGGAACCGAGTGTGGAGCACAGCAAGAGCGGTGAGATGGGGGTGGTCCCAGGATACACGCTACACACAGGCTGCGTGGTGCAGCGAGTATTCCTGAACATCTGCCATCTGGGGCCGAGGGAGCGCAGCACAGCAAAACAGTTTTGCGCTATGTAGAGAGCTCTGGGAATGATTTCTTTTTCCCACTGACCTGTAAGCCTTTAAGGGAAACTTAAAAGATGCGATCCAAATACTTTAAGTTTTTAACAGAGCTATTAAATAAACTTTACTCAACTTATGTAAGAATTTACTTGTGTCAGTGAGTATGGATCTCTAATTACACACATAAATTCAACTCTAAAGGAAAACTCATTTCTTGAGTACATAGAGAATCAGTTTCTATTTCTGCGGCAATTACATTAATGTAAGCAGATAATTCACATTGTTGCAATCTGTCACAGTAATAATATCTGAGCAGAAGCTGTCTCCTTCATTAGCTGGGCCCAAAAAGTTAAATTAGTTGGTATTTAGTAAATTCCCTTAAAGAGAAAAGCAAAAAACAAACCACGAACCTATATTAAGATCTAGTACAAAAATGCAGCTTTCAGTCACCAAATATATTTTAAAATCAACTCTTCTAAACCAAATTTCTAACCTTTTATGTATATCAATACAAAGAATTCTAGTACAAACCAAAAATATATTAATTTTTTCACTGTTGAATAATAAAATATACTGATAGGACAAATGACTGTACTTACATGTGGAAGGAGGTGTAAAAAAGCATCGCCACTTAATGTCCCAACGGCCAGTGCCACAAGGAAACTTAGGAGAAATTTGAAAAACACCCGATTCATGAGAGGCACTAAGATAACGCCGAGCAAAGACAGAAAACTGATGATGGAAATGGCTATAAAGCCACCAACCCAGGCTGTCAAATAAAACACAGCAAAGGAAAAATTATACAATCGATAAACTTTAAAAGCGTAGCATAAAGCAACTTGTAAAAGCAAGTTGCCTTTCTTAAGCTAAAGAAATACTAACTCAGTGGAAGAGGACTGTGGAAATAGGGCAATAACCATTTGCTGGTACAAATGAATAATCTGACTGAACCCTCCTGGGAAAGAGCAGAAGTCTGGTGGAACGTACTTCAGATGGGGGTGGAAGGGAGAAAATGGTTACCAACGATGAATTCTAGATCATTTGGGAACTGAGCTTTTAGACTCCCATATACAGCTAAATTAGGAAAGAGAGGAGTTAAAAAAAAAGAGAAAAAAGGAAAAAAAAAAAGGAAAGAATGAAAGAAACCGGGAATTCAATGATTTCTTCAGTAAACAAAGCAATTATTTATTTACCATAGTTTTTGAGCAACACAGCTCTACACTATAGCAGAACTGATCTTGGTTTCATTTATTAATAAGAACCAGAATTAGGCCCCAATATAGCAGATATTAACTCTGACCTTCTGAAACAGTGTGACAACATAAAAAGCCCAAATTTCAAATGGCCCTGATTTCCTGTGGGATGACCTCAGTTATAATCTGTTTTATTTATTATTATTTTTCTTAAGGCAAGGCTAACCAACCTCCTTTCTTCACATTCAAGGCAGAGAACAATTAAGATATGTGGGGGGTGCCTGGGTGGCTCAGTTGGTTAAGCGGCTGCCTTTGGCTCAGGTCATGATCCCAGGGTCCTGGGATCGAGTTCCGCATCAGGCTCCCTGCTCAGCGGAGAGCCTGCTTCTCCCTCTCCCTCTGCCTGCCGTTCTGCCTACTTGTGCTCTCTCTCTCTCTCTGTCAAATAAATAAATAAAATCTTAAAAAAAAAAAAAAGATATTTGGAATTACGCTGAAAAATGAATAGGTTGATGTAAATATAAGGAAAAGTACAACATAAATGTATCTACTTGAAATTATTTTTATGTAAGAAAGGCAACTACCTATTTGTAAAGAATAGGTCTTTGGAGGGATTTCAGCTTTCTTTTCACTCGTTGTATGAATCAGACATGATCTAGCGTCAATTTGATTGATGATGGCTGGGCAGAGATAGTTGAACTCCGTTGCATTCAGCAGAACCTGGATGCCCATGCCATGAGATGTAAGCAACTTTGACGCATTGAAACACTGCAGGAAACAAAACAGTGAAAATCACCAAAAAGCATTCCCATTAGATAATCCAAAAAAGTTGTCTGATGATATAACACCCTTTCCATACTGAAGCTCCTTATTTTTTCAAGTTAATGCATTAAAACCAACTTTTGTCTTGAGTACTTTGGAACTTGCCTCAAGCTCCCTGGAGATACTATGTCACAATGGGGATATCCCACCTCTTCTGCTTCCTTCTTCTTGGGAGAAGCAGGTAAATCACTAGTCATCTAGAGAAAAAGCCCCGAGTGGAATAACCTTGAGGATAAATGGACATTCACAAGCCTGTTAACTCACTGTATAAACCTATTAAGGAAATGAGCTTTAATTTTGAGATGGAGTTCATTAGAGATTGAGAAATATGTTGCTTTAGTACTAAAGCTACCCTACGTGGCCTAAACAAGCCCAAGACACGTCACTCTTCCAGCAATGATTGTACTTGCAAAACTTAGCTCAGTTCTGTCTATACACCTGGCAAAAGCTCTACAACGAGAGAATATTAAATTATGTAAATTACTCTTGCGGAGGGCAAGGCTGGTTAATAAAACAAACTTGTACCAGCAGGCAGCTGTTTCAACAGCTTAATTAGATGACAAGCTTAGTTTGAAAAGAATCCCCTGTAGGTAATCTAAGCTCCCCTTCTCACACAAAAAAAATTGGCAGTAGCACCTGCTTCTCATCTTCTGAGAAGTTACTTTAAATTCCCATAGTTCTTGGCCAATACTACTCAAGCCAAACTTTATTACCGGTGTCACTATGGGAATGACCATTAGGATTATTCCGGAATTGGTACAGTCATAGGATGACTTGAACAAAGTACTCTTTAAGTTTTGCTTATTAATGCATACTAACTAATTTCTTGCTCTTGACATCTCTCAGCCAAGAAGAACTGCGTACAGTCAGGAAGTCTAGACTAGGAAGACACGTGACTTCAGAACCTCACTTCCCAGACTTTTCAATTGTCCAGCACATGGTTCTTGGTAGCCTCTCCAGTTTCAGCACTCCCCAAGTCACTGAGAGCCCTCTTTCAAGGAGGTAACACTATTGTTCTCCATGCCTTCTTTTGTGCCTTCAGCCACACCTTTCTCTAAAACATGGATTCTAACTCCTGCTTTTTTGACCTCCCATTTTCTACTTTTCATTAACAATATTTACCTTCTAAAACTTTATCCAAATATCCTTGATTACTGCTTTCCATACTCATTTTAAATTCCATATTAGAAAATAGTTTTAGCTGCCAGCACCATTCTTACCAAAAAAATTATCCCCCAAGTTTTCTATCATTAATGTTTACAACACAGTAGGGACAAGGGCCTTTGGGCCAAGTGCCTGGATGAGAAAGTAGAAATTCCCTTTTCAATAACATCATTTTATTTTTACTTCACACTCCTTGCAACTAGAGATAGAATGGCAATGACAGGACAAGCAAGCAGGCATAATGAAAAACATCCATCTTACCTCCTGAGTATTTTCATTTGCGTTTCTGGAATACATAAAGCCTTTTCTGGGCTCACTCACAGATTCATTTGTTTTCCTACTGGCCAGCCGGCTCACCCGGCTTTTTTCTGTGATACTGGGTGGAGTGGAACTGCTCACGTCTTTGGGGAAAAATTTTCCAGGTTTTGGAGTGTCTATTGTCTCTAGAAAGTGAGTTCCTTCAGAGACAGCATTATACACAGCTGAGGTCACTTCACTAGCAGTAACACCATCCTTGATTAAAACATTCCTTCTACCATTGGCACGTTCTGATCGGTGAGATCCTTTCCCCTGGCTGTTTCTGGGATCTTTACCCGAACTATCAGACTCATGGTCTGGGCAAAGAGGTTTCCGATTATTTTTACTGGAAGCAGCATGATTACGGTGAGAGTGGTGATCATGGTCAGAGTGATGGTCGTGGTCATGGTGTATATGGATTTTTTTAACCTTATCTATGCCTATATTCTGAAGCAATTTTCTGAACCCTTCAACTGACAAGGAATTATTTTCTCCATAGCGATGGAAAAGCTGCTGTAGATGATGTCGCCGTGTGGCAACTGCCAAGTCAACGTTAATGCCAGATTCCCAATTCGTAATAATTTTCTCAGTGGTCTGAGCGAAAGCAGTTGCCGGTTCTAGTTCATGAAGGGGATTTGTGACTGACAGGGTGAAGGTCAGAATCAAGATTACAGATAAATTCCTCGCCATTGCACCTTCCTAGAGAAGACAGAAAAAAAAAATTCTTGCCTTCACTTTTAAAACAATTTAAAACTTAAGAAATCTCATGCTGAAAACTGCTATCAAATAATCAAGGTTTACAGAGCATCATTTAGTGTGACTGATTTAGTGCTACATACTGTGAAAATATAAAGAACTACATATATACATAAAGAAAATATGAAGAATCCTAGGCTCTACCCTTGCATTGCTAAAACACTTGAAACAACTGGAGAACAACTGCGTGCTGAGACCATAATTAGCACTGCAAAAGCAATAGTAATTCAGAAACTGGAGATTCATGTGGTCACAGACATACTTGGCAACTTATCACTGCTTCTGTGGACCCTCAAAAGGGATCACCAGGTAAGAACAATGATTTGAAACAAAACCCAACTACCCCCACCATCATCATTATTTTATAGAATAATCTTTTAACATAAAAAAACTAGAAGAAAAATAATAAATAAAAAAAATAAAAAAAAAATAGAATAACATAAAAAAACTAGAAATGGCAATCTCAGGATAATTCACATTTAAACCTTTTTAAAAATATATACAAATCGGCGCCTGGGTGGCTCAGTTGGTTAGGCGACTGCCTTCGGCTCAGGTCATGATCCTGGAGTCCCGGGATCGAGTCCCGCATCGGGCTCTCTGCTCGGCGGGGAGTCTGCTTCTCCCTCTGACCCTCCTCCCTCTCATGCTCTCTGTCTCTCATTCTCTCTCTCTCAAATAAATAAATAAAATCTTTAAAAAATATATATATATATATACAAATCAACTTAAGGCTTCTCTCCCCCAATCCCACTCCTCAAAGGTACCTAGTTTTGCCAGTTTCTTGTATTATCCCTTAGGATAGTTTCTACGCATACTCAAATAGATGTGTCCTTTTTCCTACTCAACAAATGACACCTTTCTGTGTTGGTACATATAGATTGATCTCATTCTCTTGAATGCCTGCAAAATAACACCTCTTCAAGTAAATTAAACTTCATAAAAAAATGTATCGTTCTTATGTGGCTATAAAACAGTGAAAATTTTATCACAGACTATCATCACTCATCCACACAATAGTATTTGGAACCAAAGGCCTACACTCCAAAGAGAAGAATGAAGTTGAGCCTTGGGGCGCCTGGCTGGCTCAGTCAGTGGAGCTTGCGGCTCTTGAACAAGCGGTTGTAGGTTTGAGCCCCATAAGAGATTACTTAAAAATAAAATCTTTAAAAAAGTAAAAAATAAAAAAAATAAAGAGACCATTTTATATATATAAATCAAGTTGAGCCTTGAAAAGCAGAACTCAGTTAAAGAAGAGAAGGTATAGTCCAGAGAAGCAGATGGACTGATATCTCAGGACCCAGCAGACGTCCACCACCACTGATGGATGGTGATTGTGACCAAATTCATCTGCCATCAGCCAAAGAATCTAGGGGTCGGGTTCCGGAGCTAGAGAGCAAGGAGGGGCAACCTAGTTCTACCACTTTCAGCTGTTTCCTGCACCAGGAAAAGCTGGTAATGATACATAACTTGACGGATGACTGAAGAAACCATATGAACGAATGTCTGTGCAGGTGCTCCATAACTGTCATTTGTTGCAGTGGAAAATGGAAGTATGTAACTACCATACGGCTAGACTCCTGAAAGAAGAATCGTCAGAGCCTGAAGTTTTGGGAATTCAGTTAATACGCAAAAGAGAAAGATTAAGAAATCATTCGCAGGAGAGAGAGGCAAGGAGCGGGGTGGGTGGGGACACGCACAGACGGATGGCTCAGGGGGCAGCTCCATGCCTTTCTCCGCATGGAGAGGGAGGATGCTTAAGGCGGTCGCGGACCGGCCGGCGGATCTTCCCTGCAAACCAGCATGTGTACAAGAAAAAAAAAAGCCGAAGGACAAGGGCCTGGAAAAAAGGGGCGAGTGGAGAAAATGGGAAAAGAGGACACAAAACTGCTTCCAAAAGCTTTTTATTTTTAAACACGACAGTACCTTCTTCGAATATGAGATGAACAGGACAGACCGTTTCCTTCTAAAGTCCTTCGCTGCACCCCGGAGCCCAACTATGCACCCGAAACTGGGAAAGTCCGGCCTCCACGGCCCGCGAGGCTCCCCCTCTCCGCTGTCCCCTCCCGGACCTGCGGGACTCACCTCTCCGCGGCCTCGCCGTCCCCGCGCGCTGGTTCAGCTCCCCGCGGGCGGTCCGGAGGTTTCGGAACCGGTCCGTGCTTCTCTCTGAGAAACCTCTACAGGGCACGGAGAAGCGGCGGTCTCATCTGCCCGGCTGCCCCTCGGGCCGGGGTACCGCCGCGCAGCCACCGGGAAGCCGCGCCCCACACGCCTCGCCTCCCGGGAGCAGGAGGACAATTACTAATTACCGCCGCGCGCAGCGCGCCGCCGCGAACCACCGCCTCCGCCGGCCATGACTTCAGGGCATGCGCAGTGCGACCCGGAACCCCGTCCCGGTCAGGCGGATCCGCGTGTCCGCCTGTTCGCCGGCGCCACGGGGCTCGCAGGAGCGGGAGGGGCAGAGGCGCGGTCAGAGTGGGCTGTGAGCGCCGACACCAGCTAGCTGGGGGCCCTTTCTAGGAGCCCCTCCGCGGCCCTGCGCCTTTCTGAGGCCGGAGACTCGCTCTCCAGGCCCCCCGGCCAGCCCCATCTGCTACTGGGACCCTGGCCGTGAGGGGCAGCGGGACGTTCCTGACAAGCACACGAGCCCCGGGTCTTTGTGGAAGGTGCTGAGCCACTCCAGTAGGGCCTTCGTTCCTGGGACGGAGGCTGTGCTTCTGCGCTGGGCCACGATCCAGAAGAAAGCTGGTAGCTGCGCTCAGACACTGAGGACCACTCTCGGCAGGAGAAGGGGCGGGCCCGGCGAGGCGGGGGCGTACCCGCCTCCGCCCCGCCCTCGGCCGCCTCTGAAACGCGGTGCGGATAACGCCAGCGGGAGAGGCGACCGCGCGAGTAGTTCCGTTCCGAGGGCGGAAGTGCGCGCCCAAGTCTCGGCCGCGGCCCAGCCAGCAGCATGGTTGCGCCGGTGCTGGAGATAGCTCACGTGTTTTGCTGCCCAAACCGGGTGCGGGGCGCTCTGAGCTGGAGCTCCGGGCCCGGAGGACTTTTGGCCTTCGGCACGTCCTGTTCCGTGGTGCTCTATGACCCTCAGGTAGGAGAAGTGGCCGGACGCCCGTTTCCATGTTCTTCGGGGGTTCGAATCCTCTGCGTGCGCTCGGGGCGGACTGTAGACGCTCTTGCGGAGCGGCGGGAAGGCTGTGTGGGCGAGGAGTCTCCCATGGGCGCGCGGGACTCACTCCTTGTCCTCTCGCACGCCGCGACAGCCTGGGATCACCAGGTCCTGCCAGTGGCCTGTTAGGCCCACGTAACCCCACCTGAAAGACCTTTTCTGAAGCCTTCCGTGGGAACTGTCATACTGTTAACTAGTTTGGGTTTTAAAGGATTTGCAATTTAGGTATGGATGAAAGCCATAATCACAGGTGCTCATTTCTGTATTTTCCTTCAGACTTATTTAATAAGCTTGTATTGAGTTTCAAAGAAATACCACTTTTATTTTGGCTTTGGGAATAGACATTGAAGGCGCTGTTGGGGTAAAGGTCAAAGGGATTAGGGATCCTAAGCAGTGGTTATAAAGCAGGACTTAACACATTCCCTGAACTTCACCCAGCCAGTTGATTATTCTCTTGGTGCGTTACCTACCTAACTTTTCAAGTGCCTAGTTTTTGCATTCTTCCCAGAGTTGTTATGACTCTGTTCTCATTGTCTAATTTTGGACGATACAATTAGTGTTGCTTCTCAAAAAGAGTCTCAGTATAAAAAAAACAAAACTAAGTGTTAGAAATGAAAATGCAGTGCCGGAAATAGCTATCTATATTTCTTGTACTGCTTTATTAGTTTGATTAAAAATCCCATTATTTTTATAACCTTTTCACATTCAAATTTATATATGAAATAGTTGTACTCATTTTCCGTGTCTTGAGCTTGCGTGCCATCTCTGTTGCCGAGTGCATTCTTAACTGGCAAGAGAAAGCACAAAAGCACGAAACCAACTGTAAACTTTACCGAGTCAGTCAGCCAAGGGCCGACTCAGCTGTAGAAGCCCATCTTTCTACAGCCATTTAATGTATTTGTGCCTGTGTCTTCCATTACATTTTTACTTCTAATGATAACTTGGTGGTCATGTTAGGGGATTTTAGCTTACCAGAAAAGTATATTGGGCCTAATAAGTACTTTGTTTTGTTAAATATTTGCTGTTTGGGCACTTAATTAAATATAGGAATAAGAGCATGTCAGATGCTAAAATAAAGTTTTGGAGTGATACTCATTCACCAAATTTTTGAGGACCCTCTATGGGCTAGCCCTGGACTGGGTGGTGATGACACAGAGAGAAAGGGTAGTAATTCTTGACCATCAAGCAGTTCTTAATCTAGTGAGAGAGACAGGGAAATACGATAAGTTGTTCCACAACTTCAAATAACTTGTGTGAAATATACTAGTTTTTTCACATTTACTTTGCATACTTTTTTCTCATCATGAGAATTTCAATTGGCATATAAGCAAATAGGAAGTTGGTGCTATTAGCAGTAGAGAAAGGGGCTCTGAAGAGGCAGGCACTGTAGTCAGAGAGTTAATATCCTCACCGGTGTGGGAAGTAAAGAAAGCCCAAATGTGGAGGGATTTTGCTGAAAGCAACAGTCTAAGAAGCTGCTGGGAATTGGCTATACGACCTGAAAGGATCTGCTATTTGAGGGAGGAAGTAGTTGTGGCCTGGTAACTTTGTATCATTAAGGTTGAAGGACCCAACACCTGATCAGCCATGGTATGCAAAGTTGAGTCATGAATTTGAATCCAGTAATCGTGAATTCCTCTATTGAGGAATTTTTGCTCAATAAAGCCCTCAGATTGGTGTAAACATGGTGGAAGTAGGCCGAGACCTGTGGGCACACAAGGAAGAGTTACCTTGTCTAGCCTGGGGTGTCAAGACAGGCTCTCCAGTAGAGAAGGATGGAGGCGATTAGTAGGAGCCAGCAGATGAAGATCGGAGAGCTCAGTGTGCTGAGAGCACAGGACATAGGAAATGTGGAGTGGTGGAAAATGCAGACACACATTAGAGTGAATGGATGGTTTAAAGTTTATGAATTAAGAGAGGTGATTTGGTTTGAAGTAATCCTGAACTTTATTAGCATCAAAACCACTGATATCTGACTTTTATTAGTTTATTAATTTTCTGTAGGATAAATTGTAATTTACTAACTGGTGTTTTCTTCTGTAAAGAAAAGAGTTGTTATTACCAACCTGAATGGTCACACTGCTCGAGTCAATTGCGTACAGTGGATTTGTAAACAAGACGGTTGTAAGTATTAATCTAGTTGTTAAAGCTGATCTCAGTTGTTTTCTGATAAAGTATTATTCGTCATTTTTCTTTTATCACTTGTGTTAATTTAACATTAGCTTATCTGATATTATGCGGTTGGAAAACAGAAGAAAAACAGTATGCCCAGTGAAATATCTGACCTGTACTTCATAGAACTAAACCATGGATAACATAGCAGTGCCTAGGATGAGGGTAGAGACAGCCCCTGACTCTGGCTAGACCCTCTCCATTGTCCACAGTTTTTGACTGAAAGCCTGTAAGCAGGGCCTGTGCTGGGGTGCAGGCTGGGATTCAGAGGATTTGGCTTGAGATCTATTTCTGCCACAGACAAGCTATTGCGTTTTTAGGCAGGACATTGCATCTCTGTTCACCCCAGTTTACACCTTAGTAACACCCGAAAAGTAAATGCTTGAACTTGGTCAGGTGACCTTAGAGGTTCACAACACCTGTGCGGTCAAAATTATTTTCAGAATAATACAAGAAGTTAGTCATAGTTTTCATTCTCATTCTGTCTCAAGTACACAGTGGCATACTGCAACAGATTCAGTACAGAAGCAGATATGAAAATCCAGTTGTATTCTTTTTTTTTTTTTTTAAAGATTTTATTTATTTATTTGACAGAGAGAGGCATAGCGAGAGAGGGAACACAAACAGGGGGAGTAGGAGAGGGAGAAGCAGGCTTCCCGCGGAGCAGGGAGCCCGATGTGGGGCTTGATCCCAGGACCCTGGGATCACGACCTGAGCTGAAGGCAGACGTTTAACGACTGAGCCACCCAGGTGCCCCGAAAATCCAGTTGTATTCTAATAAAGTCAGATGTTAAAGAGATGGGCAGAAATGTAAAACAGTGCCTCTCTTCTCATTAATTTTTTGTTTTGGAAAATATAGGGATTCCCCCCCCCAGCCCCCCACAAATGTTATTTATGTTAACATGTGATGGGATTCATCATCATTTTTAAGTAAACTAATAAAAAAGTATTTTTCAAATTTCTGGTTTAACTTCTAATGTGGTTGATATTGGTACATATAGTCCATATAAACAAAAGCTTTTGGGGTTCTCAAAAAATTTTAAGAGTGTAAAGGAACCCTGATACCAAAAAAATTGAGGATTACTGGACTAGATTATCTCCAGGTCTCTTTTATCTCTAAGATTCTTTGATTCAGGAACTTTTAATTAACATATTGCTTTTAGATAGTGCTTCTGAAATCCTGTGGAATTTCCTCAAATGTCTTATATATACTTACTGTGGTATTCTTATGGACTCTGAATTAATTTTATTTTCCTTTCCATAAACATTTATTGAGAGCCTTCTGAGCCGTGCGCAAATGCAGAATTTTCTGAACGAGTTAAGACTTTGCCATGACTTTATCTGTGACATTAAAAAAAAGTTTAATAAGCTACTTCATTTCATAATGCAGGATTAGTCATGTTAGGTCAGTAAAAATCTTTAAATTAGAAAGAGTGGCTGTTGGTGCAGATATTAAAGCACAATTGTAATTATATTAATTGCCACCAAGTGACATCAAAGACTACTTGAATTTCTGTATAGGGATTTATTATAAAATATTAATTTGGGCTAGTATATTTTATCTTCCCTTTAAAAGTGAGGTTACATAAAATGAATTGCTTGTGTTTCACTGTAATCTATAACTATTATGTTTGGTTTCCTCTAAGATTAGGGCTCTATCACCAGATAATTGAGATGTTTTTTCTTAACCCAGGTATCAGTGAACATAACATTTTAATAATACCATTTCATATTTTCAGGGATGCCAGGCTGGCTCAGTCAGTAGAGTATGTGACTCTTGATCTCAGGGTCATGAGTTCAAGCCCCATGTTGGGTGTGGAGCCTACTTAAAAAGATTAAAAAAAAATACTATTTCATATTTTTAAAATTTAACACATTACTTTTATGTTCCTTATAGTATTTTCCAAAGTCATGTAGTTAAATGGCTTAATTTCTGTGATGTATGAAGAAATTAAACCCCAATATCACAGCTGGCTGGCACTAGGGTAGGACATGAACCTGGGACTTCTGACTATAAGTCCAGTGTCCTTTAGACAATTCCCCACCGCTTCCCCTAAGTATCTAGCACATAGGCCAGAAGAAACAAACAAGTGGAAAATCCAAACCAAAATGATATCTGATTATTTCCACCCCCCTTTTGGTTGTTAATCCTTTTGTTATCAATAAGAAGTTGTAAATGGTTAAAAAAAACTACTTTGAAATATTTGTCTTATTTTAAAAATATGTCGTATACTTGGTAACAGCAGCTGACTATAATATCTCATATATGTTATTCCTGCCAAAAGTGTTTAGCCTGAATCTTACATGAGGAAACAACCAGATATATCCAGATTAGGAACATTCTGCAAAACAATTGTCTGGGACTCTCATTGTCACAAAAAAGGGGGACTGGGAAACTATTCTAGGTTAAAGGAGACTAAAAAGATATGACAACTAAATATGCAATGTGTGGTCCTTAGATTCAGAATTTTAAAAAGGTATAAAAGACATTACTGGGACAATTTGGGGCAGTTTTAATATGGACTGTATGTTACATTAATGATGCTGTGTCAACAATTAAAATTGTTGAATACAATAATCGTATTGTGGTAATGTTGGGGAATGTTCCAATTCTTAGAAGATATATGAAAAAGTGTTTTAACAGTCAGAGGTCCTGATATCTGCAACTTATTTTTAAATGGTTTGCCATAAACAAAGAGGTCTATGCATATACATATATAGAGAAAGTGAGATTTTAAGCAAATGTGGCAAAATGTTAACAGTTGGTGAGTCTAGGTAAGGGGTATATGAGTTTTCTTATATCTTTTCTATAGCTTTGAAAGTTCTCAAAATAGCTGGGAAAAAATAAAAATATTTTTGGAAATAAAATTTTTTCCAGCTTCTTCTACTGAATTAGTTTCTGGAGGATCTGATAATCAAGTGATTCACTGGGAAATAGAGAATAATCAGGTGGGTAGACATGTTTATAGTTACAAGAAATAACTTATATCTGCTTTTATTTTCAGCTCTTTTCTTCATATCAGCCGTGTTCTTTTATGAAGTTGCTTCATTCTTATTAGTAATCCAGATCCTGTATGTTCTGTACTTCACATGCCCTGTACCCTTTCCTCTAATATTTGTTCTCATATTCATATGCTGTCATTCATTTCTGTGAATTTCCCATCTCTTTGGAATAGTTTCCAACTGCACTTACAGGGGCCATTTGTTCTCTTTTCAGTGATAGCAAAAATTAACAATGCTCGTGTTCATAGGACAGCTGTTACCACGTGGGTATAGATTTACATAATTCTAAGTAATGTTATAAATATGCACTGCTGACTATGGATGGATCTCTACTGATGGACACTAGGTTGTTTCTAGTTGTAAGCGAAGATTAAAAGCGTGTTAGACATTTGAACATCTGTCATGCAGAAGATGAAGAGGAGGCAGAATCTTGTTTATGATTCATGTACATGGTTTTGATGGCAAAATGTACTTGAATAGCTAAAGTACAAGGGTAGCTCCGTAGATGTGTGCTCTAACTTGCTGTACGACAACCATGGTGCTGTGAGTTCAGTAGAGTTTTAAGAGGTGGCCTTTGAGTTGGGTCTTAAAGTGTGGGATGGTTTCCTTGGGAGGAATTTAAGGGGCGAGAATTCCTGGTAGGAAAAATGGCATGAATAAAAAAGCTCAGGTGGTAAAGGAGACCACCTGCTTAGCAGTATCCAGTCTTAACCGAAGCCTAAGATGTCTTTAGGGCAGGGTTTTCTAAAGTTTGTTCAGAGAATTACTCATCTTTCAAGAAGTTATGTGAAAAAAGGAATCTATGGGCAATCAAGGTTGGGAAATAACTTTGGTGTATATACCTAAGGTATATATCCTATACCTTCTTTAGAGAGTCCCAGTGCACCATGAGTGTAGTGAAATCCCTGCAGAGTTCTGACATGGACGAACATTGAATATCTTCATTTAACTAGCATTTTCCAAATTTCTTTCAAGTTTGAATTTTTTTTTTTTTTCCTTTTAAATCGCTTAGCATTCCTTATAACTCTGAACACCATAGTTTTGGAAATGTTCCTAGGTAATTCATTGTAGGCAGTAATACTAAGTACATACAATAGGAGAAGATTGTGTGGCAATGTGAATATCAGCTTTAAGAGTTTGTTCTTTATTAGCAGGCTTTTGGAAGTCATTGGTAATTTCTAAGCAGAACAATATGAGTGTCAAAAGAAGATGAATCTGACAGCAGTGTGCCAAATTAGAGTAGGAAAAAATATGAAGAAAGCAGTGTGGGGTGTGTTTTTGAAGGGAAGATGATTTTGACATTGACTAGTTATCAAAGGAGTGGGAGCTGGTGTTAGGGGAGTGAGTAATTAAAAGTAGTGGGATTCTGTTTTCAGGCTCTGAGAGAAAGGTGCTTCTACAAAGAAAAATAAGGGAAGTAGGAAGGAATATGTGGAATTTACTTACAGACATGTCATTTGAATTGCTGGCCAGACGTCCAAACTTGTCCTCAGAAAGAGGGCAGATGTGGAGGTGGGGATTTTGGAAGTACCTAGACTTGAATAAGAGCAAAGAGGAGTGTAACAAACTTAAGTCGTGTTTGGACCGATCTTGGCAGAGGAATCCAGAGAATGATTTGAGCACTCATTTTTGAGATTTGAGGTGATACTTGCAAAACTCTTTCCTCAGTGTTGCCTCATGCTTCTGTCAGTAGGGAGGACTGAGCAAGTATCTGAAGGCAGACAGCAAACTTAGAGGCCAGAAGAGAATGTGAAGCCAGACAGAGAGGAGGACAGCAGGAGGGTAAAAGGCGTGAAAGGGGATGAAGGGAATAAGAGGGTTTAGGGGAAGGGTCCACACATGGGAACCTTAGAGGCTTACGGGTTCCTTTCCATATGCATTCCCATGTACACAGGAGCTCAACACACACTTCTGATAAAAGGAAATAATTCTAAGCTGGTATAATGAGAAGTTTGAGTCTCTGACGATTGAGCATTTTTTTTTTTTTTAAGATTATTTATTTATTTATTTAACAGAGATAGAGAGCGTGAGTAGGCAGAGCGGCAGACGGAGAGGGAGAAGCAGGCTCTCCACCGAGCCGGGAGCCCCATGTGGGACTCGATCCCAAGACCCTGGGATCATGACCTGAACTGAAGGCAGCCGCTTAACCAACTGAGCCACCCAGGCGCCCCTCAAGCATTGTTTTTTAACAAGCTGGTGAACTTGAGAGGTTTCTTTTGTTTGAGTTTTTAAAATTCTCTGATGGTTGATATATCACCCTGCTTAAAAATGTAAAGTGAGTACTTTAAATAGATTTAATCTTTTAGGGAGTAATGATAGAGACTCATGTGAAAAAAGTTTAAATACAGGAAAGTGTAAAGAAGGAAGATTAAGTACAAAACAGAGTTAACATCCTAATGAACGTTGTTCTAGCTCTCTATTTTGTGTGTCTGATGATACATAAAAGAGATTATACTGTAGTTGAGTTTTTAAAAATGATTTTTCGAAGAAGCCAAAGGTCAATGATTACAGGAAGTTAGTGTACAGATCCTCATACATAACTATTAATCATCTTGAGTGGCAGAGTTTTGCTTAATTGTGAAAACAACTGAGCAGGCATTTAAGGGGCCCCTCTATTTCAGTAGACAGCAAATCATAGAAGACACTTCTCAAAGGACATGGTGGAATCTCACACATTTCGAACTCCAAAAAGTATACCTAAAATAGCAGAAATGATACCATAGTGAATAATTTTGCATGGCAGGCAGGTAGACTTGATTAAACAAGTGGGATTTTCTAGTTCTGTTTGGCATTTTTTTCATTCTCTAACTGTACCTGATTCAGGCAAGTATGCGTGTATGCTAAAAGTACTTGGTAAAAGTTTGATAGAGAATAGAATATTTACCCAATTCCAATGTATAATCTCACATAGTATCACCAAAAAAAAATTAACTTCACAGTGAAAAAACTTGGCAGACACTACCTCTACTAGGATACCAAGGTTAACATCACTAAAATTGGGACTGAGTGATATCATGTGCTTCCTGACATAATGCATGCGGATAGTAATGATGTTAAAATGTATATCCAGAATCTAATCATGAGGAAATATCACACTAATCCAAAAGAAGGAACATTCCACAAAGCTGGCTGTAGTCTTCAAAAATGTCAATGTTGTGGTTGTCTTTCTATGTTATCTTTTTATTGGGTACAGTGTATGTCTACAATAATTTAATCAGTTTCGTATTAGGAATTTTAGGTTAATTGCAATTTTTCACTGTTATAAAGGGTGTGTGATGAATGTCTTTCTGCATTTGCCTTTTATTGTTACACTAGTGCGGTTAGCATCTCAGAGTAGATTCTTAGATGGGAAATTGCCGTGTCAAAGGCTGTTCACGTTTGTGTGTCCTTACTGTGTTCAGACGAACTTCTCTGAAGTTTACCTTCTCTTCAACTTGAAAGGTTGTATTCTGGGTCACGCATTTTAACTGTACCTTTAATTCTGTGATTTTAGTTAGATAAAGATGAACGGTTAATTCCTTTTTTATCACGTTTTTGTCAACTCTTTCTGATGTAGCTTTTAAAAGCAGTCCATCTCCAAGGCCATGAAGGACCTGTTTATGCAGTACATGCTCTTTACCAGAGGAGGGCATCGGATGTTGAATTACATACACTGATAGTTTCTGCAGCTTCTGATTCTACCGTTCGAATCTGGTCTAAAAAGGGTTCAGAAGGTAGGTTTAAAGACATTATAATCTCTATGAAATAGTAATTGTCAAATGAGTGACAGGAGAACATACATAACCATTTTTTTTTTCAGTGTTTTAAGTCATTTTGTTCTCTGTAATGTTAAAGGTTGATAATTTAAATTCACATGGTCATTGGGGGCTCAGGATTGACCTCTTTCATCCCCTCCTGCACCCAGGGCTGTGATGATGCTACCCAGCCTTTCTGGGTGGATAAGCTCAGAGTTAGTTGTTCATGGTGTTTTTTATTACTTCTTAGTAACGTGCCTTCAGACCTTGAACTTTGAAAATGGATTCACTCTGGCTCTCTGCTTATCTTATTTGCCTAATACTGATGGTGAGTATCTTGCTAAGTATACATTAAAACAGCAATATATTTTTATATCTCCATATAACCAGAACCTATAAGAAACATTAGGTCTTAATTTCGTATCTAAATGTTTTCATGAAACAAGTTGAAACATGGATAATACACTTTTTAAAAAAATTGAAGTATGGTTGACAAAATGTTACATTAGACAATAGTTTCGGGTGTACAACATAGTGATTCTACTACTCTGTACCTTATGCTATGCTCACCAGAAGTGTACTTTTTATTTTCAGTATTCAAATGATTTTTGTATAGAACATAAAATTAAGGGAAAGTGTTAAGAATTTTGATAGCTGTTGAAAATTTAAGTGACTTAATATGTACTTGGGATTGATACTGCTATTTATCAAATATATTATCAACATCTGTAGATCTAATTTGGGAAAATTAACCCTTTGAAGGTGAAGGTCTAGGATAAGTTGAAAAAATACTGAAGATGTCCCCTATGAACATTTCTGTGAGGATGAGAGTCTCTTCACATCCTGCATAATAACCATTTGCCCAAGACCACTTAAAATTTCCCAACAAAGTTTTCCCCTTTGCTATGAAACCCACCTGTCTATACCTTTAATTATCCTCCACAAAGTTGATGGCCAGTGGGAGTCGGTCCATCTCTGCCACCTCAGTTAGAGGACATACCTGGAGGAGAGAGGCAGGCCTGCAAGCCCCTAGCCTCCGATGCCCTCCACAGCAGGAACTGTGACTCCACCGTTTCATATGATATTCCCACTTTGTGTGAGGGCTCCCCAGTAGGAGGAACTCATACATCCTGGCTTTATTTATTTAGTTTTTAATTTAAAAAAATTTTTTAAAAGATTTTATTTATTTATTTGACAGAGAGAGAGATAGCAAGAGCAGGAACACAAGCAGGGGGAATGGGAGAGGGAGAAGCAGGCTTCCTGCCGAGCCGGGAGCCCGATGCGGGACTCGATCCCAGGACCCCGGGATCATGACCTGAGCTGAAGGCAGCCGCTTAACGACTGAGCCACCCAGACGCCCCACATCCTGGCTTTATAACAGAGAATTTAGTTTCTTCCCATCCACATTGAGGCCAAGTGACTGGAGTTTTATTTTTTACTTGATTTAAAGTGAGGAAATCTTTGAAAAACACACTTATGTTTACATTTACTTAGAAAAAGAGTCCTTATTTTATCTGCTGTTCTTTGGTAATGTCAGTTTTTTATAGCCTCATCTTTCATAGCATTTTAACTATGTATTTAACGACCTTTTTTTTTTTTTTTTACAAATTGATGTATAAGTGACATATTAGTTTTAAGTGTACAACATCATGATTTGATATTTGTATATATTGAGAAATGATCACCACAGTAAGTCTGATTAATGTCCCTGAGCATACGTAGTTACAGAATTTTTTTTCCTTGTGATGAGAACTTTTAAGATCTACTGTCTTAGCAACTTTCAATTATGCAATAATTACATGCCCTTTTACTTTGTTCTCTACTGGCTTCATGAATTTGGTTTTACTGTTGAATTCTCAAACAAAATGTAAGATGCTTGAAGTGACAAACATACCCTTAAATCTTTGTGCAGTAGCCATGATGCTGGGCTCATAGCTCTTATATTTTCTTACTCAGTTGGGTTAACAACTTTTTGGATTAATCTTCTGGTTGACTTGGTGAAATGTTTTTTATGTTGTTCTTTTCACCACTACTTCTATCATAAATGATATAGGATGGAGGGAAGGACTCTCAGTCATTCTTTGCTAAGTAACCACTTAATAGAACATTTTAGAGTGTTCATTTTATTCCTGTAGACATTTATTGAGCACTTTCAATGTATTTGTTCAGGGTGTGGAAAGTAGAAGCCTGGGTTCTTTACCCAGTGCTTAGAATCCAGCATTGGTGATAATCATAACATGTGATAGAATATTTACAGTAAGGCCTCTTTTTATCCTTCCAGTACCAATATTAGCATGTGGCGATGATGATTGCAAAATTCACTTATTCGTTCAAAGAGATGACCAGGTAATTAATGATTTCATTAAGGTACTAGAATTATGTTCTGCTTAATTACATATCATAATACTATTTCCATATGGTAGAATTTTAAGCAATATTCTGATCTAAACCAAAATAGTCCAATAGGAGAATCTTTTTTGACATCCTCTCTTAGACAGTTTTCCACTTTGTTTGAACACCAAGTAAGTGCTGTCTTGGCCACCTGGTCCAGAGTTGTTAGGTGGGAAACAGGTCGTTGGATGGGGGAAGGACAGGAGGAATGTTGTGGTAGTGGATTTTTTTTTTTTGTAGATTTTAAATAAAGTATATCTATGGTGAAATTCCCCTGGTAGTGTTTATTTGTCCTTCTGAGCTTTACCTGCACGTTGAGTGGTTAAATTACAGGAGGGAAGTTCCAGAAAAGATGTAGTTTAACTTTAGGTTTATTTATTTAATAATAGAGATGCTTGTTTCTTTGCATTCTATAAGAAAGTTTAAAATGGTTGTGAATGTCCAACCACCCAACTTTTCTCTGTAGAGCAGCACATGTCATTTTATCCTGTAAACATTTAGAGTATTTATTTGTCTATAGATACTATATTACCTACTCACATGAGTTAGATGATTATAAGATTTTTATTCCCAAATGAGAGCTCTATCTTATGTCTGACCAGAGTGTTCCCAATTTAAAACCAAACAAAAAACAGTGCATTAGGACTGCCTGTAACCCCAAATGAAATCACTGATACACATGAAAATATTAAATTCTTACATCAAGCCCGGTGATTTTTGTTATCTTACTAGTTTCAGAAAGTGCTTTTGCTCTGTGGACACGAGGATTGGATAAGAGGCGTGGAATGGGCAACCTTTGGTCAGTATGAAATCTTGCTGAAGTACATATGATGGGGCAAGTGTGTGGAACTTCCAGGAAAGCAGCCTCTTATGTGTTCATTTAATGTTTTCTTTGTATGTAACATTTTTCTATTGTTTCTATTAGAAAAGAGAATTCTTACCCCTTTGTTAACTATTAATTGGGGTGGTAGAGGATGAAACTAGTTGATGTTTTAAAGAGGACACTAGCTATTACACATGAAGACATTCTTGAATTCTTTGTAGAATTTTGTGGACTGTGTATAAGAATGCTGCACATTGTAACCATTTATTAGCATTGTATGTATATTTGCCAATGTTACTAAAAAAGAATATAGGTTAAATGAATGAAGGGTAGGGAAACAAAGTCTCATTTTTCCAGGAAATCTAGAGATCAGCATATTGTAGAGGAGAAAGTCCTATACCCAAATTTAAGAATATAATGTTTAAAAAATAATAACATTTTTTGTTTTATTAGGTAGAGATCTTTTCCTAGCAAGCTGTTCACAAGATTGCCTGATACGAATGTGGAGACTATATATAAAATCAACATCTTTAGAAACTCAAGACGATGATAATATAAAACTGAAGGAAAATACTTTTACAATAGAAAAAGAAAGTGAGTAATAATGAAAATATTTGATGTAGCAGCTTCCTAGTTCATTCATTTATCTGTTTCACTATACACCTACGTGAAGGTTAGTTTTTCAGAAGTATCTGTTGCCTCCCTGAAACTGATACTATGCATTTTTTTAATAAAGGTTATATTTGAGGATAAGTTATTTTTCATATATGAAACTTATTTTTTTCTAACCATATTAGTAAGATTTTTAAAAATTGCTGAAAATGTCCAATGTTTTCTCAGTAAATTAATTTATAAAATGATGCCAAATTTGCAGTTTTAGCATAGGAAGATCTAAAGGAATAAAGAGAATTATCCATACCTTTACTTAAATAAGAGACAAGCCAAAGCACTACACTTGAGTGGTATATGTAATTCTGATTTTCTTACTGTCTGGAATCAGACAGTACCTCTGCATGGTAGATCCTGCTGGAATGTTGTATTTGAAGGAAATACTTTTGAGTGTTCACCTAAATTATAAAGTTAGCCCTCAGTGAGCATTGTTCACCTAGGAATACTCTTCTTTCTTATTACTTTAATTGGTTTTAAAGCCGACTAGAGTTGAGATTTTGGTAACATAGTTTTATAGGGAGAACCAGGAAATCTTTTTTTTTTTTTTTTAAAGATTTTATTTATTTGACAGAGAGAGACACAGCGAGAGAGGGAACACAAGCAGGGGGAGTGGGAGAGGGAGAAGTAGGCTTCCCGCGGAGCAGGGAGCCCGATGCGGGGCTCGATCCCAGGACCCTGGGACCATGACCTGAGCCGAAGGCAGACGCTTAACGACTGAGCCACCCAGGCGCCCCATAGAACCAGGAAATCTTTAACCAGCATGTTATGAGTAGCTAGTTATTCCCAAATATGAAATTTTTGTGACATTTTTATTATTTTATTTGAAAGGTTACGATACTGATTTGATCTCTTTCTACATTTTTTTTTTAAAGATTTTATTTATTTGACAGAGAGAGACACAACGAGAGAGGGAACACAAGGAGGGGGAGTGGGAGAGGGAGAAGCAGGCCTCCTGTGGAGCAGGGAGTCTGATGCGGGGCTCGATCCCAGGACTTTGGGATCATGACCTGAGCCGAAGGCAGATGTTTAACGACTGAGCCACCCAGGCGCCCCTATTTCCACATTTATCTTGTTTTTTTAAAAAATGGTATTTAAGCTATTGCATGTTGATAATGAGTGCGGATAGGAGGCTTCAAGGAGCCTGACATGTCTGGCTTTGCTTTTTAATTGGAATATAACAGTAGCTGTTCCAGAAAACTTTTAAAATCGAACATATTCCTTAGTATGTGTTTATGATTAGATAGAGAAAAATTTATATATCTTTAGGACTTTTTTCTCCGTAATTTTGAACAATGGATAAAATTATTGGAATTTATTTTTTTGTTGAATGCTCTTTTTGTTAAATCTAAATCATGTTCTGATTTTTGAAAGGGGGTATGTAATTGTACAACTTGGTTATGAAAATTCTTTTTAGAAGAGCTTTGAGAAAAGAAAATGTCATTGTTTTTGTTATAGGTATTAAAATAGCATTTGCAGTTACTCTGGAGACTGTGCTGGCTGGTCATGAAAACTGGGTAAATGCAGTTCATTGGCAGCCTTCATTCTACAAAGGTAGGAAAAAAAAAACATACACATATCCCTCATTTCACTTAAATCTCACGTATAGAATTTTAAGCTGACCAAATGAAGTGGAGGGTTTTTTTGATTAAAAATCTCAAATAGGGACATCTGGCTGGCTCAGTCAGTAGAGCATGCAACTCTTGATCTCAGGGTTATAAATTTGGGCCCCATGTTGAGTGTAGAGATTACTTAAAGTCTTAAAAAAAAGTTAAAAAAAATAAATAAGAATTTCAAATATAAGACATTTTTAAGTTGGCAAAGTATAATATTGCAGTTGCTGGACATGTTCTGCTGGACACTCAATTCCATTGAAACTTACACTCCTGAGTGGGAAAAGTGTGACTGATGCTGTGATGCTGAAACCACCACACCCCTTTTAACTCTCTTTAAAAGGTTTCATCTAATCATTATGGGATTTAAGAGAAATTGACTTTTAAGCCAACTTCAATTTCACTGGAACCTTTACTCCCTGCAAATAGAAAGTTGGTGTAATACTGGGATACAACATTTATGAAAAAACAAGACTTTCTTCCTCTTTCTTTTGCCCTCAATCTTCATTTATGGAGTGATGGTTGCATGCTGAGGCTGGTGCTGCAGTGTAGAGCTGAACAAGGCACAAATCTCACATTCTTCCTCTAGCCCCTTCCCCAGGGCAAGAATAGAAAAGATCAATAATGAATACTCAGGTAATCAGTATTCATCTATTATTGATATTATGCCATATTTGTTGCAGTTAAAAAAGAAAAAAGATATTACTGGTATTGAGGGACCTCTGTGTATTCTTTCCTGAACTCTTTCCCTTCCATTCTTCCCTTAGGGCAACTACAGGACTGAATTTACTGCATATCATTCCCATGAGTGTTTTTTTTTTTTTTTTTAAAGATTTTATTTATTTATTTGAGAGAGAGAGAATGAGAGACAGAGAGCATGAGAGGGAGGAGGGTTAGAGGGAGAAGCAGACTCCCCGCTGAGCAGGGAGCCCGATGCGGGACTCGATCCCGGGACTCCAGGATCATGACCTGAGCCGAAGGCAGTTGCTTAACCCACTGAGCCACCCAGGCGCCCTCCCATGAGTGTTTTTTGTACTTCTGCTACATCTTTACATAGCCACAAACAGTATTGCTTTACAGCTGTTAAAACTTGATATAAATATGTATTCTCTTACAACTTGCCTTTTTAGTTAACATGTTTTGGAGATGTATCCATGTTGATTCATGTAGCTCTAATTTATTTTTATTGAAGAATAATATTCCATTGTCTAAATATACCACAAGTCATTCATCTAGTCTTCTAATGGTAGACCTCTGTGGTATTTCCAAAAATTTTGCTATTGTAATGCTGCAAGTGAATGTTCTTGCGGTACCCATGTCATGTTTTTCTAGTGCAGTACCCATGTCATGTTTTTCTAGTACAATCTAAAAACATAATGCTTGTTGGTCACTTTAAGGCATTAGCTTTTATTCTTTAGATGGTGTTCTTCAGCAGCCGATGCGATTGTTGTCTGCCTCAATGGATAAAACCATGATTCTCTGGGCTCCAGATGAAGAGTCAGGAGTTTGGCTAGAACAGGTAAAAATGTGAATATTTAAGGAACAGAAAATTGGGTTTGATAACCAATATTTAACCCCCAAGTTTATATTCCTGGAGCTGCAGCTGTTAACTCTTTATGTATGCTAAATAAGAGGGAATGTTACAATCTATGGACTCTCTGATTTCTACTGTGAAAAGCGTGGAATATTGATTATAAATTATTTTCTTTTATTGCATAGGTTCGAGTAGGTGAAGTAGGTGGAAATACTCTGGGATTTTATGATTGCCAGTTCAATGAAGATGGTTCCATGATCATCGCTCATGCTTTCCATGGAGCATTGCATCTTTGGAAACAGAATGCGGCGAACCCGGTAAGAGAAGCGTTTTTAAATAAAGCATTTGTAGGGGCGCCTGGGTGGCTCAGTCAGTTAAGCGTCTGCCTTCGGCTCGGGTCATGATCCCATCGGGCCCCACATCGGGCTTTCTGCTCGTCAGACAGCCTGCTTCTCCCTCTCCCTCTGCCTGCCTCTCTGCCTACTTATACTCTCTCTCTATCTCTCTGTCAAATAAATAAATAAAATCTTTAGAAAAATAAATAAATAAAGCATTTGTAATCAAATAGAGTGAAATGAAACCTAGGTAAACTATGTTACATACTTATAATACTCTGCAGAAACATAGTAGAGGTGTTTAAGTTCAAATGACATCACTTCTTACTATAGACATTATACTGTAGTTATACTGAGTAAGAAACTTACGCTTTTCTTAGATTAAAAGTATTCATTTGTCCAGCATTGTTGAGGTTTTGAAATTTGCACATAGGTAAACTTTCTACGTACGTGAACTTTAAGCTGTATAAATTTTAAGCTCTGCCTTTAAGTTTTGTAAATTTTTTTGATGGGAGTGTTTCCTAAAATGTTTACTTTCCCTGTCTTCTTAAAGGAGATAACATAATTTGGTCTTTCCTTGGACAGTTGGGTACTCCATAGGTAATTACTGACGAATGACTGACAAAAGGGCAGTAGGAGTACCTGTTATTTTGTGAGGGAATATATTAATGCTCTCAGGGCTGTTCATAAGTGTAATTTTAAATGGTCCTCTAAATACTGGGTTCTTCTACATCTTTTTTTGTAGTTGTTAATCTCGTATCTTCCTCTAGTCATGTAGCTGCCTCTCAACATTATTCCACTCTTACTTTCTAATTTGCTTTTGATCTGCTTCTTTGGGTTTGGGGAAATGAAATTGCAGGAACAGCAGCTAAGAGCACAGGCCTTGGAGTGAGGCCGCCTGGTTCAGACCCTGGCCCCAGCATTTTCTAGCTCTGTGACCTCGAGGACATTGCCTAACCTCTGTCTCAGGTTCCTCCTCTGTGAAATGTGGATAGAAATAGCACCTACTCAAAGAGTTTCTGTGATGCTTCAGTGAGTTCATATTTGTACGGTATGAAAAACTGGGCCTGGTACATATGGGATAGTATATTCATGTATTTTAAATCAAGTAAATAAATGAAAGAAATAAGAGCATTGAGTGAAATGTGAGTCAATAGATTCTGAATGTGCATCTCATGGCTTCCTTTATAAAGTAAAAATTCACGGCTTTGCATAACCTTTAGTTGGTGGGCTTTGTAATAGTTATGTTATATATAAGGATTTGACTTCCCAGTGCATGGAATGATTTACTTTTTCCCTTATGTTTTCCATTTGGTGTTGACCTTCAAGATTGTTTCTATTAGTATGGAATCAGACTATACATACAGAGAACAAACTGATGGTTTCCGGAGAGGAAAGAGGATGTAGGGTTGGGCCAAGTAGCTGAAGGGGAGTGGGAGGTACAGACTTCCAGTTACGGAATGAATAAGTCGTGGGAAGAAAAGATACAGCATAAGGAATATAGTCAGTGGTATTGTAATAGTGTTTATGGGGACAGGTGGTAACTACACTGGTGGGAGCATAGCATAATGTATAGATAACGTTGAATCACTATATTGTACACCTGAAACTAATGTAACATTGTGTGTCAACTGTACAAACATACCAAGAAACAAAAGGATTATTTCTACTATGAAATGAGCCAGGGAATCATCAGCTAAGGCCCTTTTTTTTTTTTTTTTTTTAAGATTTTTTAATTTGAGAGAGTATGTGCATGTGCGTGGGTGGGGGAGGGGCAGAGGGAGAAAATCCCAGCAGACTCCTCGCTGAGCATGAAGCCCGACGTGGGGACTCAGTCCCATGACCCCGAGATCATGACCTGAACCAAAATCAAGAGTTGGGGGATGCTTAACTGACTGAGCCACTCAGGTGCCCCTAAGGCACTTTTAGATAAGATATGTTTTAGGATAAATTTTGTTCTTAACTTGGAGTGCCTTTGAGCCATATTTTAGCTTTAGTGTTTGAGAGCCTTCATAGAAAAAAAGCATCAGATGAGTAAAAAGAAACTCAAACCAGAAGATAGAATTCAAGGAACTTTATTTGTGCTTATAATTTGGCTTCAGATTTATAATAGCTGCTTACCAGGTATTTAAGGTGACTTTATACATTTTATTTTTTTAAAGAAGTTTTAGGTTCGGGCGCCTGGGTGGCTCAGTCGGTTAAGCGACTGCCTTCGGCTCAGGTCATGATCCCGGAGTCCCGGGATCGAGTCCCGCATCGGGCTCCCTGCTCGGTGGGGAGTCTGCTTCTCCCTCTGACCCTCCCCCCTCTCATGTACTCTCTCTCTCTCTCTCATTCTCGCTCTCTCAAATAAATAAATCTTTAAAAAAAAAAAAAAAAAAAGTTTTAGGTTCACAAAAAAATTGAGCAGAAAGTACAGAGTTCCCATTTACCCTCTGCCCCCACACATGCACAGCCTCCCACACCAGAGTGGCACATTTGTTACAATTGGGGCTGATTTTAAAAACAAATAGTGTATGTTAGGACTGTTACAGTGGAAAACTGTACTGAGAGTCCAAAAGTGCTGCTCTTTGTTCAGAACTTTTTGGGAACTCCCATTAGTGCTAACTTTAGAATCAATTTTTATGTCACAGAAGAAATTAGCACTTCTTAGTCACAACCTTTTAATTTTTTTGACTAGAAAATAATATAGCTTAGTTTGATCACTGACTGTATTCATCATATTGGCTTTGAGTGACCTTTTAGCTATTTATACAAATTTACTTTTACTCTAAAGATTGTTTTACCACTACTTAGGTTGTTCAAAAGATGCTTGTAGATGAGACACATGACATTTTCTATATTTCATCGTCTCTTTGTTCGCATGGTTGCTGGTACAAGCTTCCTCAGGATGTGGGTACGCTGGGTTTGATTCATCCTCTGTTCTCTATACCTGTAGCTCCTTTTACTTGATAAAGAAAGCCATCGGGACTCCTGGGTGGCGCAATTGGTGAAGCATCTGACTCTTGGTTTCGGCTCAAGTTGTGATCTCAGGGTGTGAGATCAAGCCCCGCGTTGGGCTCTGTGCTGAGTAGAGTCTGCTTGAGATTCTTTCTCCCTCTCCCTTTGCCCCTCCCGCTGGTGCACTCTCTTTCCCTCTCTGTCTCCCTAAAATAAATGAATCTTTAAAAAAAAAAAACCCAATCAGGCACATACTCAGAATCTACTGACTCATTTTACATAATACTCTTTATTATGTAGTTTAACAGGAAAATACATAATGCCTAGTATGGCATTGTTCTGGGTGCTTTACAAATAAAAATTCATTCAATTCTCATAACAACCGTACAAGCTTGGTAACTCTTTTACAGAAGAGTTCTTTGAGGCAGAGAAAAGTTAAATAGTGTTTGGCTTCTAGGAGGCATTCAGTAAATGCTGAACAGAGGGGAATTTCCCAAGGTTACTGCTTTAAAGGACGCAACACATATTTGAATGTTTAAGTTCTAATATGCTTGATTGGAAAACCTATCCTTTTATTTTAGGATCCTATTATTTTAAGATCCCATCTTGGTTTTTTTGTTTTTTTTTTTTTTAGCTTTTTACCTTGCTGGGGGGATGGGGGCATCAGTCTTTTCCATCATTAGCCCTTAGGGCGGAAGGCATTATCATGATTAGACTTAATTCTGAGTAGTAGTCATCTCTGATTATTTTGATGTGTAATGAGTACTTTCATTGCAGAGAGAGTGGACTCCAGAGATTGTTATTTCAGGACACTTTGATGGTGTCCAAGACCTAATGTGGGATCCAGAAGGAGAGTTTATCATCACTGTTGGTACTGACCAGACAACTCGACTTTTTGCTCCGTGGAATAGAAAAGACCAATCAGAGGTACAATGTCTTCCTACTTGACTGACATTTTTTTAAAGTACATTTTTTTAAAAAACATCCTTTAGCATGTGAAAAGTGGGGCAACATTGTTAACCACTATGAAAATGCAAGTGAAAACAATGACACGGTGCCTCTGCACACTGTAGAGTGGCTGAAGTGAGAAGTACTGACAGTAAGGAGTGGAGCTAAGGATGCTGAGCGGCCGGGTTTTCATATGTTGCCAGTAGGAGTGCAAAATGATACAGCAGTTAATGAAAACGGTTCGGTATTTTCTTAAAAACTTAGACATACGTATACTCTTTACATTTCAGACAATTTAAGTGTTAGTTGTTTTCAAAGTGTATTTACTTGCGTTCTACATAAAATTTCACTTATCCCTTGTAATTTTAGGTTTAATTCATTAGGAAACACTGTCAAGTCTGCAGTAAAAGCAAATTTCTAAAGTCATGTAGTATTAGGTAATAGTGATTGAGGGCAATTTTTGTTCAATAAACTTTTCAGTCTTGGACCTGAGCCCAAAAAATTACAACCGAACTTTACCACTGGCAAGCCATTGAACTGTGCTATGTGGTAGAGAAAGCCTGTATACTCAGCTTTAATTTCTGACAAAAATTCTTGGAACTGACTGTGGGTCAGTCCTTGAAAATGAGTGAAATCTGCCACTACTTCAGTAGCAGTGGTAGATTCAAATTATGGAGTTGAGGGCATTGGGAGCAACACTGGAGTCCATTAAAAAACAAAGCACATGATTTGCAGTGCGTTTCTTTGGCTCTTTGTGATTTATTACCTGTACAGCTCAGCTGTTGTTTATTAGTCATTCATTAAAAAAATGGATAAATTGGACTTCACCAAAATGTAAAATTTCTGCTTTTTGAAAGACACTGTCAGGAAAATGAGAAGACAGGTCACAAACTGGGAGAAAGTATTTACCAAGCACATCTCTAGTAAGGGATTGATATCCAGGGTATATAAAGAACATCTCAGAACTGAGTAATAGGAAAACAAACAATCCTGTAAAAAAATGGGCAAAAGATTTGAACAGATACTTCTCCAGAGAAGATACAAGGAAATAAGGACAGGAAAAGATTCTCAACCCCACTAGTCATTAGGGAAATGCAAAGTAAAGCTACAGTGAGATACCATTACACACCTATCAAAATGACTAAAGTAAAAGAGTGTACCAAGTGTTGATGAAGGGGCAGGCCGCTGGCACTCTTGTACCCTGCTGGTGGGATTGTGAAATGTATAACCTCTTTGGGAAATAGTTTGGCAGTTTCTTAAAAATTTAAATATGCATCTTTGATATCATGCAGCCATTTTACTTATAGGTAGTATTTACCCAAGAAAAATAGAAGCCCATGTCCGTGCAAAGACTTGTACAGAAATGTTCACAACTGCTTTTTCAGTAAAAGACAAAAAGTGGAAATAATCTAAATGTCTATCAGTACGTGAATGGATCAACAAGCTTATGTGTATGTGTATATATACATGTATCTATATATATAGCTGTACAAGGGAATACTACTCAGTAACAAAAAGGATTGAATTATCACTAAACACAACACGGATGAATATGCTCTGTGGTCATATTTCCATGGCATAATATGATTTTACATCTGATATTTTGCTTGTTGAAAAGAATTTGGTTTTCGAAATGTATGATCATTTTTTGTTTATCCCATTTTAATACCCAGGTGACTTGGCATGAAATTGCCAGGCCTCAGATACATGGATATGACCTGAAATGTTTGGCAATGATTAGTCGGTTTCAGTTTGTATCTGGAGCAGATGAAAAAGTTCTTCGAGTATTTTCTGCACCTCGGAATTTTGTGGAAAATTTTTGTGCCATTACGGGCCAATCACTGGATCTTGTGCTTTGTAATGTGAGTATTCCTCTAGTGTTTCAACTAAATCCATGTACTTCATTTAAAAAATTTTTTTTGCTTAGGCCTGTAAATGGAGCTCATGGGTAAAAGGAAGTCAAATCATGTTATTATTGGTTTGACAAACTTTTGTGCACATTGTGACGTGCAATAATTTAAATGTTAAAACCAGAAATTTTTTTAAACAGTAGCCTAAGACACTGTAAAGAATAGCAATGTTAAATCAAGGCAGGAATACCATGTATCATCACTGTGTTAGGTGCCTACAGTAAAACAATATATAATAGGTCATTTTTTTTTTAAGATTTCATTTATTTATTAGAGAGAGAACGCACAAACAGGGGAGCGGCAGGGAGAGGGAGAAGCATGCTCCCTGCTGAGCAGAGAGCTGATGTGGGGCTCGATCCCAGGACCCTGGGATCATGACCTGAGCCGGAAGGCAGACATTTAGCTACCTGAGGCACTAAGGCACCCCTAGATAGGTCATATTTTCAAGGAGATTTCCATGTAGCTGTAGGTTAGAGGTAGGGAGCAGTGGAACCGAAGTACTTGGAATTACTGGATGAGACCAATGATTTACTTGGTGGCTAAAGATAATTTGATTGGTATAAATTGCGGGGTATAAGCAGATTATTGGCACTTCAAATGGCACTCTGTAAAAATTTTTTTAAATATTGAGTTATTTAAATATGTTTAATGAAAATACTGTGTGCCTTTTTAGGAAACAGTGGTGTTTGCATGGGCATCATTAGGCATGTGCTTGGGAGACTCTTGGAAGTAGAGCCCTGGGCATGCCATTTTCAGCCCACTTTTTGCTAGAAACCAGACGAGTGCTCTCTTTGTCAGACTTTGAAACTCACAGAGCTGTTAGGGTTTGACAAGCTCGTGGATGAGAAGATAGCCGACTTTATGGATTGGGTGTAGAGGATTGGGGGTTAACTGCAGCCTGTCTTTGCAGAATGATTGCTTAGCATTCCATCTGTTGGTTTAAAAGAAAATGGAAGTGTAGGCAGATATCCACACAATGTGGTCTTTAAATTGTTCCTCTGCATTTATGAGCATGATATTTTTGTGTGCCTGAGGTAATAGTAACTTTTAGTGTTTAAAACATGTATCATACTTTTTATTCCAGCAAGACAGTGATCTTCCAGAAGGAGCTACTGTCCCTGCTTTGGGGTTATCAAATAAAGCTGTCTTTCAGGGTAAGGCTTTAAGTGTCCAAAAGTTTTGAACCCATAGTGGTTTTTAAGACCTAGTTACATACTTGGATAACATGTACCTCATGTTCATTACTGATTTTTTGAATAATTTTTTTAAGATTGGGGCTCCTGGGTGGCTCAGTCGTTAAGCGTGTGCCTTCAGCTCAGGTCATGATCCCAAGGTCCTGGGATCGAGCCCTGCATCGGGCTTCCTGCTCAGCGGGAAGCCTGCTTCTCCCTCTCTCACTCCCCCTGCTTGTGTTCCCCCTCTCGCTGTCTCTCTTTGTCAAATAAATAAATAAAATAATTTTTTTAAGATTTATGTATTTATTTTAGAGAAGGGGGAGGGGCAGAGGGAGAAGGACAGAGAATCTCAAGCAGACTCCTTGCTGAGTGCAGAGCCCGAAGTATGGCTCGATCCCTACAGCCCAAGTCAATACCAAGAGTCGGCTGCTTAATCGACTATGCCACCTAAATGCCTCCAATTTTTTTTTTTAAATCACAATACATGCATCTGCTTTCTCCATCAGACATTTCATGCTAAGTACTCTGTCCATACGCAGACCCTGAAATTGGTGCAGCTTTCACAGAGTGTGTTTCATGGAGCACTGCCACCACACATGCTAATATGGCTAGCCTGAAGAATTTGTCTGATTGTTTTAAGTTTGGGAAACGTTAGGTCAAAGAAAAAGGAAGGAATCTTTATGGAATTGACTGGTGCTTCAAGAAGCACATTTGGTAAATACTGGAGTAGCGGAAATAGCCTTGGCTTTGGAATCACGTTGATGTGTCTTTGAAGTACAATCAGTAGTTTGAGGTGCCACTGCTTTCTGATGGTCTTAATATTGGGATGTGCATAGGACATATACATATGAGGACTGATTGATGATGTTGATGTTTCTTTTAAACTAGGAGATACAGCTTCTCAGCCTTCTGATGAAGAGGAACTGTTAACTAGTACTAGTTTCGAGTATCAACCAGTGGCCTTTCACCCCTCCATCCTTACAGGTAAGAAATGGTAAAAAAATGGTTTAACAGAGTCATTAGTACACATAGTATGGTACCGGTTACTCTTGACCTAAATAAGTGCTATGGAATTCACTTATTTGCATGAAAATAGAAAAAATAATTGCAATGCTATACATTTATTGTAGAACCTCCCACTGAGGATCATCTTCTGCAGAATACTTTATGGCCTGAAGTTCAAAAACTGTAAGTTAAACTTAAAGTTAAGCTCTTTGATCTGATTCTGTCATAACTTGTGATTTTTTTTTTTTCTCACCACAATTTGATTTTCTCGTTTGCTTTCCTTTTACCTACGTTCTCCCCTCCCATCTAAAAATCTTTAGTGGCCTTCCTAAGGGGCAAGAAAAGCTTCACATAGATTTTTATATTACTATGCATTCTATTTACTGGATTTGTTTATTGGTCTTCATATTTAAAGTAGAGAGACATAACATTATATTTCTTTTACTTTTTCAAAAGGACTTCTAAGATTTATTATTCTGTTTTTGTTTTTTTCCCTTTTGTGGTTCTCCATCAAAACCTTTTCTGGATTTATTGTTTGTTGTACTGGGTGGCTGGGGGTGAAAACTCGTATTTTAATCTAATTGTTTGGCATTAGCTGGCATTTTCCCCAGTCTCTTTTTTTTTTTCCCTAAATGTTTGCCTAGACAGAAATGTAATGTCCCTAAAAGAATTGTATGTTAGAGAGATTGATGTTCTTTTCACATTTGAAAACTGCAGCCTGAGAATAGGTGCATATACTAATATAGGGATCATGCATTTTTTTTTCCTTTTTAAATTTTAGATATGGACATGGTTATGAAATATTTTGTGTTGCTTGTAGCAATTCAAAGGCCCTGCTTGCCTCAGCATGTAAGGTAGGGAATTTTACTTTTTTATTCTATTTGTTCACATGTTATTTGAGTCGTCAGACTCTTAAAAGTTGTGGTGATGGAGACGGAACACTCCGTGAAAGGCCACTGGGGCCTGCTTTTTTCTGAATCTTGCTTTCTCAGTCTTGTTTCCCTTCTGTCCCTTCAAAAGCCTGCAACTGAGGGGCGCCTGGCTGGCTCAGTCAGTAGAGCATGTGACTCTTGATCTCAGGATTGTGAGTTCAAGCCCCACATTGGGTGTAGAGCTTACTTAAAAATAGATAAAATTAAAAAAAAAAAAAAAGCCTGCAGTTGGATTTTAAATCTGTTTCAGCCATATCCTTTTGTTCTTAAATACTTGGTTTGAGTTGATTTATTTAATCAGGTATTTTAAAATGACCTCAAAATGCGATAAATTGGAGTAACTGGGAGTCCTGAAGACAAGGGGAATGAGAAGGTGAAACCCAGAGTGCGCTCCGTTCCATCTGACAGTTTGTCCAGGAACAGATGTGGTACTGACCAGAGTGAATGGACTCCCTCAGTCCATGCCATGGTGAGGCAGGGTGGAGGCTGGCTTACTAGCATGCGGAATAGTGCTCTTCAAGCTTTTGCTTGGGGGAATGATCTCAAACTCACAATTCAGTGTTTATCCATATTCTGTGGAGTGAATATATATGGAGGATTGTCTGAAAGCTCTGAGACCCACATATTTCTCTACATTTTCTAAAATTTATTTACTCGTTTTAAGCTGATGACTCGAGCTGCCTATCTGGTTGGGCCCCCTCTGTCTCTGCTTTTACTGTGGCTTCTTGCCACTACCTGTATTGAGAGGCATCATAAGAAATATTGCTATGCCCCTCCTGCCTCATGTCCTTTGCTTGTTGTCCCCTCTGTGAGGATGGTACTGAGACTACTTCCTTTTGTTACAGGGGCCTGTGGAAAAAATGGAGCTTAGTAGCAGGAATAGTCATGCTTCTCCTGAGCAGCTAATTTGTTTTTAGCTTTGGGAACTGTCAGTCATATAATTGGTTATTTTTCCTTTTCAAGTGGGCTTGCTTGTAGCAAGTGTGTGCAACTTTCTTGTTACTTGTATACTTTTTCTGTGTATTTTATATTTTAATAAACAGCAGAAAAGAGGTGTGGCTTGGAAAGTTTAAATCTGAAGGTTTACCTGAAGGTAGCCGGGTTTCTTGAATGGCGGATGCCAGCCACACATTTGGTTTTGATTGGTAAGGCAAATGATTGGATGTGTCTTCCTTTGAAACTAACGTTTGTTTTTTTTTAAGATTTATTTATTTGAGGGAAAGAGAGAGCGAGAACAAGCAAGGGGAGTGGCAGAGGGAGAGGGAGAAAGCAGACTCTTTGCCTAGCAGGAGCCCTACGTGGGGCTCGATCCCAGGACCCTGGGATCATGACCTGAGCTGAAGGTAGACGCTTAACCGACTGAGCCACCCAGGTGCCCGAAACTAACGTTTTTAACAACTTTATTTAAAGTTGTTAGCGTACTATAAGTTGCATGTTGAAGGTGAACAGTTTGATAAGTTTTAACATGTTTATTTATACCTGTGAAATCACAACTATAATTAAGATAATGAACGTAGCCATCAACCCCAGAAATTTCCTCTGCCCCTTGGTAAGTCCTCTTTCCTGTCCCTTCTTACCCTGTCCTGTCCCATCCCTAGGAAACCACTAATCTGCTTTCTGTCATGATAGAGTACTTGGCGTCTTCTAAAATTTATATAGGTGGAATCATACAGTATGCTTTTTTTTTTCTTTTTTGTGGTCTGGCTTCTTTTGTTCAGTACAAGAATTTGAGATTCACCCATGTTGTTGCATATATGAGCAGTTTATTCTTTTTTATTGCTGAATAGTTTTCCCTTTTATAGATATATTACAGTTTGTTGATCTGTTCATTTATATATTTTTTTAAGATTTTATTTATTTGAGAGAGAGCACACAAGCTGGGGGAGGGCCAGAGGGAGAAGCAAACTCCCTGCTGAGTAGGGAGTCCAAAGTGGGGCTCTTCCCCAAGACCCTGAGATCATGACCTGAACCGAAGGCACATGTTTAACCCATGGAGTCACCCAGGTGCCCCTGATATATTCAGTTACTAATGGACATTTGAATTGTTTCCAGTGTTTGGCTTTAACCTATAAACCAGTTGTGAATATTTGTATACAAGTCAACATACAGATACATGCTTTCATTTCTGTTGAATAAATACCTCTGAGTACAATTGCTAGATGTATGTTTATTTATTAAAAAAAATTATTTATTTTAGGGTGGGGGTAGCCAGCACAAGCAGGGCGAGGAGGAGAGGGAGAGGGACAGGTGCACTCTGCACTGAACACCGAGCCCAGTATGGGGCTTGATCCCAAGACCCTGAGGGCATGACCTGAGCTGAAATCAAGAGTCAGATGCTTGGAGGAAGGGGGAAAAGATGGCAGAGGAGTAGGGGGCCCTATTCCAACTGGTCCCCAGAATTGAGCTGGATATCTACCAGACCACTCTGAGCACCTACGAAATCAGCCTGAGATGTAAGAAGATCTGGATCTCTACAAACAGAATATCACAGGCAGTTGGTTTCGAGGTACGAAGCGGGGAGCCGTGATTCCACGGGCAGATATCGGAGGATAAACGGCAGCGGGAGGGTGCCTGGCCGTGGGGATCCTACACCGCCGGTGAGTGATAGCCTCCTGCGCTGGGGACGGGCACAGACTCGCAGACTGGTAGCGGCGGGGCAAGGACTTTAGGGCAGCTCCCCAGACAGAAACCGGAGCAGCGGGGTCACGTGTGCGAGCTGGGAGCGGCTGGCGGTTTTAGAAGTACAAAGGGCAGAGACGTGCCCCAACATGGAGGCAGGACTGGGAGCACTGCAGAGAGGTGCACAACCCAGGACGCTGCAGTTTATAGCAGCACAGATAGAAACGGAGATAGTGTGGCCTGGAGAGCTCACTGAAGAACAGACTGCGATCTCTCTGCTCTGAGGCAGAGGGTTGGAAACGGTCTCTTCTGCTCTGACTCTCGGAAGAGACGCGGAAAGCCACCAGGGAAAGCCGCCAGAGAACAAAAGCCCCCCAAAAATGGTTCCCACTGAGCCCATACCCCGCCACAAGGGGGAAGGGCAACTGTGCCCAAACAGGGTTGCCTGAGTACCAGCGTGGCAGGCCCCTCCCCCAGAAGACAGGCTGGGAGAACAAGAGACCAGCAACCCTAAGGTCCCTAGAAAACAGGTGCATCTTACTTGGGTTCTGGTCAATAATTGACTCTATACATTCCCTCAACTGCCCCTCAACAGAATGACTAGGAGGAGGAACCCCCAAAACAGGAAAGACTCCGAGATTATGACTTATGCCGCAGATTTACAAATGGATGCAGATATAACCAAGATGTTGGAGATGGAATTCAGGCTAGCAATTGTGAAGACAACAGCTAGAATGGAGAAATCAATTAATGGCAACATAGAGTCTCTGAGGGCAGAAATGAAAGCTGAATTGGCAGAATTTAAAAATGCTATCAATGAGATCCAATCTAATCTAGATAATCTAACAGCTAGGGTAAGTGAGGCAGAAAAGCAAATTAGTGACCTGGAAGACAATTTAATAGATCAAAAGGGAAAAGAGGAGGCCAGGGAAAAACAACTCAGAATCCATGAAAATAGAATCAGAGAAATAAGTGATACCATGAAGCGTTCCAATGTCAGAATTACTGGAATACCGGAGGGAGTGGAGAGAGAGAGAGGACTAGAAGATATATTTGAGCAAATCGTAGCTGAGAACTTTCCTAATCTGGGGAATGAAACAAATGTTCGTGTCCTAGAGGCAGAGAGGACCCCTCCCAAGATCAAGGAAAACAGGCCAACACCCCGGCATGTAATATTAAAACTCACAAATCTTAGAACCAAGGAAACCATCTTAAAGGCAGTTAGGGGGAAGAGATTCCTTACGTACAGAGGGAGGAACATCAGAATAACATCAGACCTATCCACAGAGACCTGGCCAGCCAGAAAGGCCTGGCAAGACATATTCAGGGTACTAAACGAGAAGAACATGCAGCCAAGAATACTTTATCTGGCAAGGCTGTCATTTAGAATGGATGGAGAGATGCAGAGCTCCAAGACTGGCAGAAACTGAAAGAATATGGGACCACTAAGCCAGCCCTGCAAGAAATATTAAGGGGGGTTCTATAAAAGGAGAAAGACCCCAAGAGTGATATACAACAGAAATTTACAGGGATAGTCTATAAAAACAACATCTTCACAGGCAACATGATGACAGTTCATATCTTTTCAATAATCACTGTCAATGTGAACAGCCTAAATCCTCCCATAAAACGGCACAGGGTTGCAGATTGGATAAGAAGACAGGACCCATCCATATGCTGTCTAGAGGAGACTCATTTTGAACCTAAAGATACATCCAGACTGAAAGTGAAGGGATGGAGATCCATCTTCCATGCCAGCGGACCTCAAAAGAAAGCTGGGGTAGCAATTCTTATATCAGACAAATCAGATTTTAAACTGAAGTCTGTAGTTAGAGACACAGAAGGACACTATATCATTTTTAAAGAGTCTATCCAACAAGAAGATCTAACAATTGTAAATATCTATGCCCCCAACATGGGAGCAGCCATCTACATAAGCCAACTGTTAACCAAAATAAAGAGTCATATTGATAACAGTACATTAATTGTAGACCTCAATACTCCATTCTCAGTAATAGATCATCTAAGCAGAAGATCAACAAAGAGACAAGAGCTTTGAATGACACACTGGACCAGATGGACCTCATAGATATATACAGATCCTTCCACCCTAAAACAACAGAATACTCATTCTTCTGAAGCGCACATGGAACTTTCTCCAGAATAGACCACATACTGGGTCACAAATCAGGTCTCAACCAATACCAAAAGACTGAGATTATTCACTGCATGTTATCAGACCACAATGTTTTAAACCTGGAACTCAGTCACAAAAAATTTGGCAGAAATTCAAACACTTGGAAGCTAAAGACCACTGTGCTCAAGAATGTTTGGGTCAACCAGGAAATCAAAGAAGAACTTAAACAATTCATGGAAACCAATGAGAACGAAAACACATCGGTCCAAAACCAATGGGATACTGCAAAGGCGGTCCTAAGGGGGGAATACATGGCCATCCAAGCCTCACTCAAAAAAAAAAAGAAAAATCCCGAGTTCACTAATAACTCTACACCTTAAAGAACTAGAGAAAAAGCAACAAATGATGCCTAAGCCACACATTAGAAGAGAAATAATTAAGATTAGAGCAGAGATCAATGAATTAGAAACCAGAAACACAGTAGATCAGATCAACAAAACTAGAAGTTGGTTCTTTGAAAGAATTAATAAGATCGATAAACCACTGGCCAGACTTACCCAAAAGAAAAGAGAAAGAACCCAAATTAATAAAATTATGAATGAAAGGGGAGAGATCACAACTAACACCAAGGAAATGAAACAATTATTAGAAATTATTATCAACAACTATATGCCAATAAACTGAGCAATCTGGATGAAATGGACTCCTTCCCGGAAACCTGTAAGCTGCCACGACTGAAACAGGAAGAAATTGACAACCTGAATAGGCCAATACCCAGTAACGAGATTGAAGCAGTGATCAAAAACCTCCCAAAAAACAAGAGTCCAGGGCCTGATGGATTCCCTGGGGAATTCTACCAAACATTCAGAGAAGAAATAATACCTATTCTACTGAAGCTGTTTCAAAAAATAGAAACAGAAGGAAAGCTTCCAAACTGATTCTATGAGGCCAGCATTACCTTAATCCCCATACCAGCCAAAGACCCCATCCAAAAGGAGAATTTCAGACCGAGATCCCTGATGAATATGGATTCCAAAATCCTTAACGAAATCCTACCTAATAGGATCCAACAATACATTAAAAGGATCATCCTCCACGACCTAGTGGGATTTATCCCCGGGATGCAAGGGTGGTTCAACATTCACAAATCAATCAATGTGATAGGACACATTAATAAGAGGAGGGAGAAGAACCATATGGTCCTCTCAATTGATGCAGAAAAAGCATTTGACAAAATACAACATCCTTTCCTGATTAAAACTCTCCAGAGTATAGGGATAGAGGGAACATTCCTCAAGCTCATAAAATCCATCTATGAAAAACCCACAGCGAATATCATCCTCAATGGGAAAAGCTGAGAGCCTTTCCCTTAAGATCAGGAACACGTCAAGGATGCCCACTCTTGCCACTGTTGTTCAACATAGTACTAGAAGTCCTAGCAACAGCAATCAGACAACAAAAAGAAATAAAAGGTATTCAAATTGGCAAAGAAGAAGTCAAACTCTTTTCACAGATGACATGATAACTTTATATGGAAAACCCAAAAGACTCCACCCCCAAATTACAAAGCTGTGATCGCCAAGACAGCATGGTACTGGCACAAAAACAGACATATAGACCAATGGAACAGAATAGAGAACCCCACATGGGCTCTCAACTCTATGGTCAAACAATTTCGACAAAGCAGGAAAAAATATGCAATGGAAAAAAGACAGTCTCTTCAATAAATGGTGCTGGGAAAATTGGACAGCCACATGCAGAAGAATGAAACTTGACCATTCTCTAACACCATACACAAAGATAAACTCAAAGTGGATGAGAGACCTCAATGTGAGACAGGAATCCATCAAAATCCTAGAGGAGAACATAGGCAGTAACCTCTTTGACATCGGCCACAACGACTTCTTTCAAGATACATCTCCAAAAGCTAGTGAAACAAAAGCAAAAATGAACTTTTGGGACTTCATCAAGATAAAAAGTTTCTGCACAGCAAAGGAAACAGTCAACAAAACAAAGAGGCAACCCACAGAATGGGAGAAGATATTTGCAAATGACACTACAGATAAAGGGCTGGTATCCAAGATATATAAAGAATTTCTCAAACTCAACATCCAAAAAACAAATAATCAAGTCAAAAAATTGGTAGGAGACATGAAGAGACCCTTCTCTGAAGAAGACGTACAAATGGCTAACAGGCACATGAAAAAATGTTCATCATCATTAGCCATCAGGGAAATTCAAATCAAAACCACATTGAGTTACCACCTTACAGCAGTTAGAATGGCCAAAATGGACAGGGAAAGAAACAACAAATGTTGGAGAGGTTGTGGAGAAAGGGGAACCCTCTTACACTGTTGGTGGGAACGCAAGTTGGTACAGCCACTTTGGAAAACAGTGTGGAGGTTCCTCAAAAAATTAAAAATAGAGCTACCCTATGACCCAGCAATTGCACTCCTGGGTATTTACCCCAAAGACACAGATATAATGAAAAGAAGGGCCATATGCACCGCCATGTTCATAGCGGCAATGTCCGCAATAGCCAAACTGGAAAGAGCCTAGATGCCCTTCAACAGATGAATGGATAAAGAAGATGTGGTCCATATATACAATGGAATATTACTCAGCCATCAGAAAGGATGAATACCCAACTTTTACATCAACATGGGTGGGACTGGAGGAGATTATGCTAAGTGAAATAAGTCAAGCAGAGAAAGTCAATTATCATATGGTTTCACTTATTTGTGGAACATAAGGAATAGCATGGAGGACACTAGGAGAAGGAAGGGAAAAATGAAGGGGGGGAAATCGTAGGGAGAGATGAACCATGAGAGACTGTGAACTCTGAGAAACAAACAGGGTTTTAGAGGGGAGCGGGGAGGGGGGATGGGTTAGCCCGGTGATGGATATTAAGGAGGGCACATACTGCATGGAGCACTGGGTGTTATACGAAAACAATGGATTGTGGATCACCACATCAAAAACTAACGAGGTATTATATGGTGACTAACATAACATAATAAAGTTAAAAATAAAAAGAGTCAGATGCTTAACCTACTGAGCCACCCAGGTGCCCCTAGATGTATATTTAAAGTTTTATGAAACTGCCAAGCTATTTTCCAAAATGGTTATACCATTTTATAGCCCCACTAGCAGTGGGAGTTCCCATTGCTCCACACCCTCATCAACACTTTGTACGTTATGGTCAGTCTTTTTAACCATTCTATTTGGTGTGTAACATCTCATTGTGGTTGTAATTTTCATTTTCCTAATGACCAGTGATGTCGAGCATATTTTCATGTGTTAATTTTCCATCTGTATCTCTTCTTTGATGAAGTATCTTCAAGTCTTTTGCCGATTTCTTTATTGCATTGTTTTCTTACTACTGAATTTGGAAAAGTTCTTCATATACATTGGATAGAACTATCAGATAAATGCTATTTAATAATTATTCCCAGTGACTTGTCTTCATTTTCTCACAGTGTTTTTCAAAGAGCAGAAGTTGTATGTTTTGGTGAAGCCTAATTTACCAATTTCTTTTCTGTATTGGGTTGTGCTTTTTGTGTAATATCTAAGAAATCTTTGCCTAAGTCAAGATCACGAAGATTTGCTACATTTTTTTCTAGGAGTTTTATAGATTTTAAGGTTTATGTTTAGACCTATGACACATCTTTAATTAATTCTTGCATTTGGAATATAGGTTAAAGTTGGTTTTCTTACATGTGGTATCCAGTTGTTCCATCATATGTTGAAAAGACTATCCCTTTACCAACTGCCTTTTGTACCTTTGCCAGAAATCAGCTGTCCATATATATGTGCGTCTGTTTCTTGATTTTTATTTTCTTCCATTCATCTTTTTTCTTATGTTGATGCCAATACCACATTCTCCTAATAGCTGTAGCTTTTTGTAATATGTCTTGAAATCAGGAACCAACTCTCTTCTTACTTTTCAAAGTTATTTTGGCTAGTCTAGGTTCTTTACTTTTCCATATAAATTTTAGAATCAGCTTGACAGTTTCTACAAAAATACCTACTAGAATTTTTTGATGGGCATTGCACTGATTCTATAGATCAATTTGGGGAGGATTTTAACAATAATAGGTCTTTTTACACACAAACTCAGTATGTCTTTCATTTATTTAGGTCTTTAATTTCTTAGGAATGATTTTTTGTTTTAAGTAAACATTTTATTTTAGAATGATGGTAGATTTAACAAAATGTTGCAGAGATAGTACGTAGAATATTTCTCACTCAGTTTCCCCCAGTGTTAACATCTTAATATTATTAGGAATCTTTTGTAGTGTTCAGTGTCAGGTCTTAAACAATTTTGTTAAATTTACCCTTATTTTGTATATTTTATATCTGTTCATTGCTTACATATGGAAGTACAGTTACTTTTTGTATATTGATCTTATATCCTGGGAGCCTCCTAAACTTATATTAGTTCTTGTTAGCTTTATTATAGATACTGTAGCATTTTCCAGATAGAGGCTTATGTTGCATATGAATAAAGAAAGTTTTATTCTTCCTTTCCCATATGGATGTCTTAATGTTGGATAGAAGTGGTAATAGCAGAAATCCTTGGCTTTATTCCTCACCTCAGGAATATTCCTTCTTTGTCCATTACTGGTGATGTTTGCTGTAGATTTTTTGTGGTTCTTCTTTATCAGGTTGCCTACAATTTCTATTTGCAGACAGTTTTTATCAGGAATGGATGATAGATTTTGTAAATATATTTTTCTTCATTTACTGACATCATACGGTTTTCCCTTTTTAGTTTATTAATATGATGAATTACACTGACTTTTAAAATAATAAACCAACTTTGCATTCTTGGAACCAAACCCCACCTATTTGTGATACATTATCATTTTATATACTATTGGACTCATTTTTCTAAAATTTTTTTCAAAACTGTAATATATAATATATGATGGATATTGTAGTATAGTTTTCTTTCCTTATAATAGCTTCATCTGGTTTTGGTTTCAGAGTAATGCTAGCCTCTTAGAAATATTTTCGTCTTCTGCAATTTTCTGGAAGAGTTTGTGTAGGATTTGTATTATTTCTTTTTTAAATGTTTGAGAGAAATCCCCAGTAAGCAAACATCCTAGAGTTTTCTTCTTGGGAGGGTTTTTAACTACAAATAAAATGTCTTTAATAGATACAGGATTGTTGTATAGGTTACCCAGTTTTTCTTGAGTGAACCTTAGTAGTTTGTATCTTTCAGAAAACTTGTCCCTTTTACCTGAGTTGTCAAATTTGTTGACATGAAGTTATTTATAATACTCTCTTATGATCCTTTTATTTTTATTTATTTTAAGATTTTATTTATTTGAGAGAGAGTGCGCACAAGCAGGCAAAGGGACAGGCAGAGGGAGAAGCAGGCTCCCTGGAGAGCCCGACGTGGGGCTTATCTCAGGACTCTGAGATAATGACCTGAGCCGAAGGCAGACACTTAACTGACTGAGCCACTCAGGCGCCCCTCTTATGATCCTTTTAATATCAGTAGAATCTCTGGTGATGTCACCTTTCTTAAACCTGCTGTCAGCAATTTGTGTCTTCTTTCTCATACCGCACCCCCTGCCCCAGCATTTTTTGTTTTGGTGAGGGAAGCATTCTGATAATCAGGAAAATAATAAATTTCTTTAGTATTTTCAAATAACCAACTTTTTGATTTTGTTGATTTTCCTCTGCTACTGAGTTCTTGTTTCTATTTCATTGATTTTTGCTGTTTTTTTTTTTTTTTTTTAAAGATTTTATTTGAGAGAGAGAGAGAGCAGGAACAGGGGGAGGGGCAGAGGGAGATGGAGAAGCAGACTCCCGCTGAGCAGGGAGCCCTATATGGGACTTGATCCAGGGACCCTGGGATCATGACCCAAGCTGAAGGCAGACGCTTAACTGACTGAGCCACCCAGGCACCCATTTATTTTTTTCTTAGATTCCATTTCCTTTTCTGTTTCTAGTTTAATAAGGTTAAATCCGAGACCATTGATTTCAGATCTTTCTAATATAGGTGTTGAGTGCTATAAATTTCTAAGTATTTTTGAGGCGTTCTGTAAATTTTGACACATTCTATTCATTTTCACTTAACTGAAAATATTTTTTAATTTACCTTTGATTTTGTCTTTTATCTATAAGTTATTATTTAGTTTCCAGATACTGAGTGTTTTCCAAATATCTTTCTGTTATTGATTTCTTTTTTTTTTAAGAGTGTATTTATTTTTGGCAGAGAAACAGCGAGAGAGGGAACACAAGCAGGGGGAGAGGGAGAAGCAGGCCTCCCGCTGAGCAAGGAGCCCGATGCGGGGCTCGATCCCAGGACCCCGGGACCATTACCCGAGCCTAAGGCAGACAGCGACTGAGCCACCCACGCGCCCCTCTGTTATTGATTTCTAATTTAATTTCATTGTGGTCAGAGAACATAGAATGATTTGAGTCCTTTGAAATTTAATCTTGGTAAATTTCCATGTCCACTTGAAAAAAATGTGGATTCTGTTTCTGTTGGGTGGAGTGTTCTGAAAGTATGAATTACGTCAGATTGGTTGATGGTGTTCATGTCTTCTTTATCCTTTCAGTTTTATTGAGAGTAGCATTTTGAAATCTCTGACTATAACTGTGGGCTTATCTTTTAATCTTTGTATTTCAAAATTCAGTAATCTCAGTAGTTCTTTGTATTACTTTATATATTTTGAAGCTCTGCTGTTAAAACCTTTATGATTTCTTATGTTCTCTTGATTGACTAATTTATCATTATGGAGTTCCTCTTTATTTCTGGCAGTATGTTGTGCTCTCGGATCTACATTGTCCAATGCTAATATAGCTACTCCAGCTTTCTTTAGAGAAGTGCTTGAAATATGTATCTTTTTCCATCCTTGTACCCTTACACTATTTGTTTCCTTTTATTTTCAAGTGGGTTTCTTAAAGGCAGCAGGCGGTTGGGTCTTGCTTTTTTTTTAATTAATTTTTTAAGTTTTTTTTTTTTTAAATGAACATATAATGTATTATTTGTTTCGGGGTACAGGTCTGTGATTCATCAGTCTTAGACAATTCACAGCACTCACCATAGGACATACCCTCCCCAATGTCCATCACCCAGCCAGCCCATCCCTCCCACCTCCCTCCACTCCAGCAACCCTCCGTTTGTCTCCTGAGATTAAGAGTCTCATGGTTTGTCTCCCTCTCTGGTTTTGTCTTGTTTCATTTTTCCCTCCCTTCTCCTATGATCCTCTGTCTTGTTTCTCAAATTCCACATATTAGTGAAGTCATATGATAATTGTCTTTCTCTGATTGACTTATTTTGCTTAGCATAATTGGGTCTTGCTTTTTCACTTATCTTGATAATCTTCCATTTTAACATAAAGGGGCGTTTATTAGATTGTTTACATTTAACATAATAATTAGTATGCTTGGATTAAATCTTTCATCTTGCTATTTGTTTTCTATTTCATCCCTTTCTTTGTGTCATTTACTTATTTTGGATTGATTGATTGCTTTTTATGAGTCCATTTTATTTCTTTTGTTTAGTTAGTAGATATAACCACTGTGTTATTTTATTGGTTGTCTTTCATTTTATACTATACATCTATAATTTGCCACGGTCTGCCTCCAAGTAATGTTGCACTATTTCATGTATGATTTAAGAACTTCACAGAAGCATACTTTTGTTTCCCCCTACTCTGTGGTAGTGTTGGACACTTTACTTCTTCATAGAAATCCGACAAGATCTTGTCATTTTTCCTTTGAGCAGTTATCTTTTGAAGAGATTTAAATAGATTTTCCAGCAGATACCATTTTCATTTGCCTAAAGGATATTCTTTAACATTCCTAGTAATGCACTTCTGCTGATTATGAATTTTTTGGGCTTCTGCCTGTCTGACAGACTCTATCTCTCCCTAATTTTCGAATGATTTTTATAGTGGGTAAGAAATTGTTCGTTTTCGGGCGCCTGGGTGGCTCAGTTGGTTAAGCGACTGCCTTTGGCTCAGGTCATGATCCTGGAGTCCCTGGATCGAGTCCTGCATCGGGCTCCCTGCTCAGCAGGGAGTCTGCTTCTCCCTCTGACCTTCCCCCCTGTCATGTGCTCTTTCTCATTCTCTCTCTCAAATAAATAAAATCTTTAAAAAAAAAATTGTTCATTTTCCTCTGAGTAGATTAAAGGTGTAGCTCCATTTTTTTATTTGCATTTTTTCTGATGGGAGTCTGCTATAATTTTTTTGTTTTTTTTGGTGATGGGTTTTTTCCCCTCCCACTGCAATTTTGTTTATTGCTGGTTTTAAACAATTTGATTATTGTCTATATAATTTCCTTCATGTTTGCTGTGCTTCGGTTTTACTGAACTTCTTGGATCTGTATGTTTACTGTTTTTATCAAATTTGGAAATTTTTTGGCCATTATCTTTTTAAGTATTTTTCTTTTCATTCTTTTTGGGGGCTTGAGTTACACCTCTTTGGCTGCTTGAAGTTGTCAGAGTTTAGTGAGGTTCTTTTTTTTTTTTCCCACTCAAATTCATTTTGTCTCTCAGAGATCAGTGTTTTTTGTTGCCGGATACCTCATATTTTGGCGTGCCATTATTTTCAGATATTATGTTTGGTTTTTTAGTTATTTCATACAGAGAGTCAGTCTGGTCCCTGTTACTCCATCATATTGATCAGAAGTGAAAGTCTCTAAACTCTTAATTACAAATTAATAGACAAACGTATTCTTGTAAAACGTTGAAACACTGTGATGACAGTGTCCGTCTCTGATGAGTCACCTAGTCTAATCCCAGTCTTCCTCTTCCCGGAAGTTACACCTGCTTGTAGTATGTATCTCCTCAGAAATTTTCCCCCGTTTATACAGATACATAAAATATACCCATAGAAACAATGTTATTTTAAAAAAAATGTGAGTTTTTTTTTTTCCAGTTTATTTCTACTTAAATTGCCTGTTTCATCTCTGTCCTCCAGGCAGCTAAGAAAGAGCATGCAGCCATCATTCTTTGGAACACTACATCTTGGAAACAGGTGCAGAATTTAGTTTTTCACAGTTTGACTGTCACGCAGATGGCCTTCTCACCTAACGACAAGTTCTTACTAGCTGTTTCCAGAGATCGAACCTGGTCACTGTGGAAAAGGCAGGACACAATCTCACCTGAGTTAGGTAAAACAGCTTCTAATTGGAAGGTTATTAGTGAAATACTTATGTCCATTTTATATACCTTGTGGAGCTACTAGGTGAAGAGGACTAGAAGTGATAACAGGGTGAAGGCCAGAGTCTCACTGTTGTGAAGTCTTTCAAAGTTGTGTTCTGAGGAAGACTCAACTTTCCTTGTAAGATTTAAATGCAGTGATCTTTGAGTTAACTTCCTTGTGATTATATAGTCAGGATGGCATCTCAGTTAAAAGAAACATAAAAATCTAAAAAATATAGATTTTGTGGATTGTTACACAGTGCCAACATAAAACTTGAATAGGTGCCATATTCTGAGCTAGGGTTTTATGGGACAGGAATAATGAAGATACAATTAAATTATGAAACTTATTAGGACCATTATCTTTACCGTTTTCTTGCTTAACCCCTACCCCTGTCACTTTGATAATTAGGAAGGACATTTTAGGCATCCATCTGTGAATACTGTGACCTCAGGGCGCAGGATATTAACACCCACCTGCATTCTCCTCTGAGCCTGGCATAGATTAAAAACAAAAGAGGGGTGGAACCTTTGTGTTTTTGGAGCATGGCCTGTTTCTATTCCCCCCATTTCTTTGGGTAAAATCTAGAGCATGTTTAAAATATCTTCATGTTGTTTAATTCTGTTATAATCATTCCATTGGTATAACTTGCATGCAGTTTGATCTTGTGGTATTCCTAATCTCTTAGTTTTCTTGTATTTTAGAGACTGACACATATTAAACAGTACATGTTAGAACAGACTGATTTCTTTTGCAACTACTGATTTCCTAACATGCAACCTTCACTTTTTAAAAAGTTACTGGGATACTAATGATACCTCCATAATCTATTGTATCTTTATGGATTATAGATTAATAGATACATTCCTCTTCCCTCTTCATAAGTCATTTTATTTTTTTAGCTGTAGTCCATATGAGGGCTAGAAGTTACCTTACACTTAAATCTTACAAGGGAAAATGGTTTTTTAAGGTTTTCATTCATTTGGGGTTTTTTTTCATTATTTAAGAGTACATTAATCTTTTTTCCATGTGTGTAAATCTGGCTACTTCCTGAGTAAAGTTAAATTGCTCAGGCTTCTTTCATGGGCATAAAGTTGAATTTTTAGTTAAGTGCCTGGAAGATGTTTGTCACCAGTCACTGAAGAGTGACTAGTAACATAAAAGCATTCCCTACTGGAAAAGTACCTGTATGTCCATAGCCTTCTGGTGATGGCCAGCAACCTACTCTGTTGCAAAAGTCCACATGTATAAATTGATTGCTAAAGGGTGTGATGTATATGGCACATAAGCATAGATTTCTACCAGATAAAAACAGCTCTGTCTGCCTTGTGAGTAGTGTATATGGTGTTTCTTTCAGACCCAGTTTTCAGCCTCTTTGCCTTCACCAACAAGGTAACTGCTGTGCACAGTAGAATTATTTGGTCTTGTGATTGGAGTCCTGATAGCAAATATTTCTTCACTGGGAGTCGGGACAAAAAGGTAATTTTTTTTTAACTTAGTATTATTTCAAATGTAAAATAATAATACAGGTATGTTTAGATAGAAAACACATAATCCTGACTTTCTGATACAATTAAAAAAATCAATCTATGTATTCTCTTCTGTGTTTTCTCATATGCATGCATAAAAAGGCTTTTCTTGTTAAATTCTATAAATACATTTCTCTGAAATATCAAATATGAAAAGAAAACCTTTCGGACACAGGGTATATATCAGATGGCCCCAGTGGGAAAGAAAGTAGTGAATGAAATGGTTGAAGACTAACCAACTAGGAGAGCAGGACGGGGTGGAGGGGTGTAAGGAGGAAAACAGTTGGCTTCTTTTCTTTTTCATACTTTTATGAATTAAAATTTTTCTCTACAATAGATGATTATTGCCTAGCCATTCAGTGGAGGAGGCAGTGTGTGTGTGTGTGTGTGTGTGTGTGTGTGTGTGTGTGTTTGTGTCCCTAGCTTTGAAAAAATCAAAACAAGTTAGCTAGGAATGGGTTCTTGACCACAGCCCTCACCCTGGCCTCCAGTCTTTCCTGTCCTCACACTCTTTAAAATGCCCTTTCCTTTTTCTGCAGTGCCTGCAGACCAGAGGTGGTGAGGCAGTTGAGCGTTTGCTTTCCTCTCCCTGCCCTCTCCAGTTGTCGTCGTACAAATTCCCTAAGCAGAGGACTAGTGTGGACATGTCGCTCAGTGAAACACTGAAATGTCAGCCTCTAAACCCATTTCTCTGAGACCTTCACTTGCATCCATTTGCTGGTTCATTTCTTCCCCGGTGCTTCTGGCTTTGCTGTGCTGGCCGCCGAGGAAGCAGGACCGCTCTGCCCTCCGCTGTTGCGCAGTCGCACGTGCCCCAGCTGTGGCTCCCGGGGCTGTGTCAGGCCTGAAACGGACAGACCGCCACCCACCACACATTGTCAGAAGTGGTCAGAGCCTCCTACTTGGAATCTTGCTTTGATCTGGATTTTGCAGGTGTTGTCCACTGCACTTCCCTCTCTCTTTCTTTGTGGCCAGTCACACACCCTGGAGGCGTGAGCTTCTGTTAGGGATTTTTGTGTCCCCTTAGTGCCCACGGTTCTTGGTCACGCCACTTCGAAGAATGAAGAGGTAGAGCAGACAGAGTGGTAGTCAGCGAAGCAAAGTTTATTGAGCAAGAGTAGAAAGCTCCCAGAGAGGGAGGGGAACCCGAGTGGGTTGCCCTTGGAGTTTCTAAGTTTAGGGGTTTTTATGAGTTCTGCTTTTGCGGAACTTTTTGAAGCGGTCAGGGTGTGCTGAGTCGTGCCAATCAGGGCTTTGATCATGTATCTGTCTACCTATTAGGTTAATGTCCACGTGCTGATGGTCCTTTTTTTGCTGACATCTGGGGGCTTAGGTCTTAACTGCCCCTTGCTCGTGACATTGACAAATGCTTTTGTGGTTAATTATCTTATTTTAGGATGTTTTGTAGGTCATTTCTGCAAAGACTGCAAAACCAGAATGTCAGTGCTATTTTATTTTGGCTGTCCTGACTCCATATTTTCTTGTTGGGGACCCTGGCCCTGACTGCCTAACTGTCCAACTAACTCCTAACACTTCCAGGGAAGCGTCATTTCTTATGCAGGGTATCATCAAGGTTAAGTGCTCCTGACTGCTCAGTTGTTTCCCTGAGCAGTTGGTATAGAGGAAGAGCCAGGGATTGATTGGTCCCCACGCATTCTGTGGTAACTTCTTGGAGATGTGTACGAGCCTCTTGTGATGATGTGACTGATAGACTCTCCCTGGATTAGAACTGGTTTCCTGAGCGTGCTAGACAATCCCTGGTCTCTGGGCAGGGACAGTCCGTGTTTGGACCAGCACACTTAGGTAACTGAGGTCTCACAGACTTGTGTCTGCTACACCATGGCTTCTCTGTGATGCCTGAAATACTCTGAAATCCTGGAACATCATCTGCAAACATAAGTGAGGCGTTTTTTAAATGCTAGAGTGAATAGTTTGCATTATCTGCGCCATCGATACTCGGATGCATTGCTGGAAGCCCTGCGGAGAGGAAGCTTTACAGAGTCTGATCCGTCTCTGTCAGGTGGTTGCGTGGGGCGAGTGCGACTCCAGTGATGACTCCATGGAACACAGCATCGGGCCCTGCTCCTCGGTCCTGGACGTGGGCGGAGCAGTGACAGCCGTTGGCGTCTGCCCGCTGCTCAGCCTTTCCCAGCGGTCAGTGTCCGAGTGGGGCTTTGTTTTACATTTTTGTGAACACCTGATTTCTTAATATGTAGCCCTCTCATATTTTCATTCGTGGTTGATCTTAGCTTCTGAGTTGCTATTTTTTTCATAATGCTTAGTTTCTTATAAGAATTGTTAAATTGATAGAACTTGATGATATGCAGAGTGGGAAAATGGGGATTGGGAGTGTGGCTCAAAGGTTCTTGTTTCACCAAATTTGGAACTGTGGTGCTTTCTCGGTAACAAATGTCTGCAGTAGAATGAGGGCCCCTGCAGCCAGGGAAACACTGGCTTGTGCACTTTGCCAGCAAAGGACAGAGGAAAAAGTGTGCACCCTTGATGGAGAGACAGCTCCATGAGAGCGGGGTGGGAGCAGTGCACTCTCTCCTGGGCTGGCACTTTGAACCAGAGCCTTCTGTAAGCCACAGACAGTTGGGAACATGGTAGAACTTGGGAAAGAGGGTATTATGGTAGAACTCCGTTAGAGTGAAGACAGATAACAGAAATTCATGCTAATTAATCACTGTCTTCCCCTCCTCCCTTAAAAACAGATACGTTGTTGCAGTAGGATTAGAGTGTGGAAAGGTTTGTTTATACACCTGGAAAAAGACTGATCAAGTTCCAGAAATAAATGACTGGACCCACTGTGTAGAAACAAGTCAAAGGTATTTTCTTACTATTTTTACTTTTATCAGATTAGATTTTGTTATAATTATACAAATTATAATTGTATTTGTTATAAAGCATCAAGTCTTAATTAATTTTTAAAAAATAAATTGCTCTTTTGTAGATCTTGTTTTAAAGATTTATTTATTTGAGAGAGAGCATGCACGAGCAGGGGGAGGGGGCAGAGGGAAAGGGAGTGGACTCTCCGCTGAGCAGGGGAGCTGGACACGGCTGGATTCCAGGACTCTGAGATTTTTGACCTGAGCCGAAATCAAGAGTTGGCCACTTAACCGACTGAGCCACCCAGGCTCCCAAAGCATTGAGGTTTTTTTGTTGTTGTTTTGTTTTTTAAAGATTTTATTTATTTATTTGACAGAGAGAGACACAGCGAGAGAGGGAACACAAGCAGGGGGAGTGGGAGAGGGAGAAGCAGGCTTGCCGCAGAGCAGGGAGCCCAATATGGGGCTCAATCCCAGGACCCTGGGATCATGACCTGAGCCGAAGGCAGACACTTAACGACTGAGCCACCCAGGCGCCCCAAGCATCAAGGTTTTAGTGGCAGTTTTTTTCCAGTTTTATTGAGAAGTAAGCCGTATAGGTGACTGTAAGTTTACGGCGTATAGCAGGATTTACATACGTTATGAAATGTTACCGCAGTATGTTCAGTTTACATCCATTTAGTCATATAGATACAATAAAAAGAAGGGAAAGAAAAAGAATAAAGGGAAAAAGTCTCTCTTTGTAATGAGAACTCTTAGGATCTACTCTCTTAACAACTTCCCTGTATATCATCCAGCAATGTCAGCTGTTGTTATCATGTCTGGGTTACATGTCTAGTGCTTGTTTTATATCTGGGAGTTTGTACCTTTTGACCACCTTCCTCTGACTCCCTCTCACCCTGCCTTCTGCACCTGGTAACCATAAATCTGATCTCTTTTCCTATGGGTTTTTGTTTTTAATTTTTAAAGATTCTCTATGTGAGATCATGTAGTATTTGTCTTTAGTGGCAAATTTATGTCACATTTACACGGAGAGGGACACAAATCTCTATTCGTGGTGCTTACCACTAAGTGGTACTATGGTAGTCTCTTGAGATTGATGTTTGTTACTATATTGCACTTGATTTTTAAAAGTTTGCTCAAACAGATTGCTTGTTTGCATAATATCTTTATAGACAACACATTTGAGATGAAAGTGATGTTCATAGTGATGTCATCTAGAAAGTGACTACAGTAGATTTGTAATAAAATTGGATTAAAAATGTTGATGATTTTTTGAAACATTATAGATTGTGTTTTGGTAGCCTCATCTTGTGTTTGAACACTTCAGCTCAGATCCTATGGCGGAGCAAACTGTCAGGTGCCCCTCAAAGTCACATGCCTGCTTTCACGCACAGTAAGTGCTCCCTGAGCCTCATGCCTCAGGCCTGGGCTCTTGCCTCCAGAGCTGGCTTAGAGCACCTGTAATTTACAGCCCTCTCCCCACCCCCACCTGCTTAGATAGCAAGATCTTTTTTTAATCTAATTTTTAACCCAAACTATTCCTTAAAAATGTCCAAATTATCAAAAAATCACTAACTTCATTCTGTTACATTTTTTTTTGATTCTTCAACCTTCGTATATCTGAACTGTTCAAAATAGAATGTCAAATACAATTCCAAATGACAGTATCATGATGGAAGTGATGAGCTTGGTGGAGAGAGACCTGTGAGCACATGTGTTTTACAAGATATTTCATCCAGGGGAGTTTGTCTCCTTATTGGCAAAGTATGTTAGTGCTTACAATAATTGTATTGGTTAAAATTAACCTTTTTCCTGCTGCCCTTTTGGCTTCTCTCCCACCTCTGATGGTGGGTTTAGCAATTGAAATAGTTCATGCTGTTGCTTACTGAAGAGGGAAGTATTCCAGTGAAAATTCCATATTCCAGGCATTCGAAATGTTCTCTCTTCCTGGGCTCCCCTCCCTTCTTTTCACCTTCCTTTAACCTTGCCCTGCCCATGGTGCTCACTCTCCTCTGCAGATCCTGAATGTGGGATACTGGCAGGAAGCCCCTTAGAAAGCATGAGAAGGGGACAAGTACAGAATTTGTATTTTTTATGTTAAGATTTTTTTTTTAGTCATTGTGATGGTGTTAGATTTGTAAGAACTAATTCCTGACTTAACCACATTGTATTATTTGGATTATTTGGAGTTACCAAATTTCAGGTACCTTTCAAATGAAAGTTTTTGCTAATAATGAGATACAAAGGTAATACATGCAAACACTGCCTTTTAGGTTGGCTCCCCTAAACTCCCTGTCTTCTAAACGTGATTAACATGCTAGATTTAAAGGGAGTATTACCCCCAAAAAAGAAACCCACCATCTTAAAGCTTATATAGCAAAATAAGTACTGTTCCTCAAAGTGGCTCCCCTGGGAAGCAATATACAATTGGTCTTGAACAATGTGGGGTTAGGGGTGTATACCTTTTGACTCTACAAAAGTTTAATTACTAATAGCCTACTGTTGACTGGTTGGAAGCCTTAGTGATAACATAAGCAGTGGATTAACCCATAGTTTGTATATGTATTTGGTACTATAGTCTTAGAATAAAGTAAGCTAGAGAAAAGAAAATAACAAATCATGAGAGAAATTACATTTATGGTACTATAGTGTATGTATTGAAAAAAATCCATGTGTAAGTGGACCCATGCAGTTCCAACCCATATTGGGTCAGCTGTATTATATATACTTCTTTCAGTAATGTCACTACTTCAAACCATTCCTCTCATGAAATGAGAGATCTTTAATATTATCAATAACAAACGAGATTCTAGTCATGTTGGTGTCATTTAAGTTATTTTTGGAACTTCTCTTTAGGAATCGTGTTCAGAACCGGCTTACTGGTGATGCAAGAAAGCCAATTAAATACCTTGACCTTTTTTAACTGTACTCACTTCATCACTTTTTTTTAAGTTCGGCATTGATTTCATTTGTTAAGCTCATCTCCTGACTCTTGACTGCCTTCAGTAATCAAACTGACAAAAGATGCACCATCATTTGAGATACTGTTCCAGTCATAGCCTGCACAGTATGGAAGCATTGCCTTGAGAAGAATTTCAGGAAACACTAATGTACAATAGCATTGTTGAAGTGTGTGTAACCTCCGAAATGACCACCTGCAGGGGCTCACAGTTGTGTGGTTGCATAGTTCTGCTATGCTGATTTTTAAAATGTGTTTCATTACCTCAAGGTTATATTTCATTCCTCCCTTTGATCCTAAGAATCTGAAAGTATAATTTCAGATTATACTGTGCTCTGATGCTGTTTTCAGGGTTTACTGCCTTAAAACCTACTTAAGTTTTTAACCTTATTCCTCTTTGGTTTGGAGGTCTAATTTGCAGGTTAAATTTTTAGAGGGTATTATACTTTCATAGGGATTTATTAATTATGTTTGGTAGCATTCTAGGTCTGTCATGGGGTTGAAGGGGCATTAATAAGAGCATCTTGCCCAAGGTCATGCAGCAATCTTGGAAACCAAGATTGTTTCATTGGGCAGTTTATTAAATCTTTCATTATCTTTCCTTACCGAACAGTAAAAACTTAAAAGAGTCTCTCTGTGTCACAGGGATGTCAAAAGAATAAAATAATTTTGAATATGTTGCAAGTTAGAATTCTTTAAAAAGAAACACATTTAGTAATGTCATCTGATTTTAATAGCCATTTCATGAATTCCACTGATCATTAAAACAAAATTCGACAGGAATTCATTGTCTTTTTCTTGCTCTTTCTTTTTTTTTTTTTTATCTTTTTATTTTATAAATTTTATTTATTTATTTGAGAGAGAGAGAAAGCATGAGGTGGGGAGGGTCAGAGGGAGAAGCAGACTCCTCGCTGAGCAAGGAGCCCGATGTGGGACTCGATCCCGGGACTCCAGGATCATGACCTGAGCCGAAGGCAGTCGCTTAACCAACTGAGCCACCCAGGCGCCCTTTCTTGCTCTTTCTGGTGGTGTCCTTTGTCAGTGAGTAAGATATTTAGTCTGACAGTTTTAAGTAAATAGAGTAAGATGTTTCCAAGTTTAGAATAAAATTGCCAAAGTATTAGTGATGGTATTTTAAAAACCTGTACTTTTTACAATTTTATGAGTATGGTTGATAATACAGTATTACATTGGTTTCAGATGTACAGCTTAGTGATTTGACGAGTTTACACGTTATGCTACGTTCCCCCCCCAGTGTAGCTGCCATCTCTCCCTGGTGTGTCACTATCACAGTGTCATTGGCTGTGTTCCTCATGCTGTGCCTTTCATTCCCGTGACTTACCCGTTCCACTTCTGGAAGCCTGAATCTCCCTCTCATCCGCTCTGCCCAACCCTTCACCCTACTCCGCTCCAGCAGCCTTCAGTTTGTTCTCTGTGCTTGTAGGTCTGATACTGTTTTCTGTAAAACCTATACAGTTTGATTTCCAGGTTTTGACTTCCATTCATGTTAACATTAATAGCAGGGGCAGGGTAATTAAATTAATACATAGGTAAAATATTTTGTAGTCCTAGTATACATTCCTTTCATGATTTCTCTATCTTTGTTTTAGCCAAAGTCATACACTTGCTATCAAAAAATTATGCTGGAAGAATTGTAATGGAAAAACTGAACAGAATGAAGCAGAAGGCGCCGAATGGTTACACTTCGCAAGTTGTGGTGAAGATCACACTGTGAAGATATACAAAGTTAACAGATGTGCATTGTGATGGGCTTAATAACTGTGGGCGTGTTGTCCTTGGTGTCTTAAGATATTTATCCTGTAAACAGATGACTTTCTTTACCTTGTAATTTCATCGAGTTTCATTAGAACTTACTGGGTCACAGACCCTTTGAAATCTGATGAAAGCTGCAGACTCTTTCCTCACAGATGTACATATGCACACACCCTCAGAACCTGGCCCACAGTTTCAGGGATTCAGACCTGCATCCATGTGCCCCAGATTAAGAACCTCTTTGAGAAAAAAAAGCAAAAACAAAAAACCTCTCTTTGTTTTGTTTTTTTTTTAAAGATTTTATTTATTTGTCAGAGAGAGAGAGCATAAGCAGGGGGAGCCGCAGGCAGAGGGAGAAGCAGGCTCCCCGCTGAGCAGGGAGCCCGATGCGGGACTCGATCCCAGGATCCCGGGATCATGACCTGAGCCGAAGGCAGACGCTTAACTGACTGAGCCACCCTGGTGTCCTGAACCTCTGTTTATTCTTTCTTTTTGGATGCGTTTACCTAATTTTGTGTTATTTGGGGCCTTTTCTTTTCATATGCCCTTCTTTGGGACATTTCATTATTTTTTACCCTCTTCAAAGAGAGGACATAGAAAATAAAAAGAGAGAAAACCCAGATTACTCAATTTTGATTTTAACAGTTTTGTAAATAAACAGACTACACTTTGTGTGGTCTTGCCCTTTCTTCCAGTACACACCCACCATTCTAGGAATTTGGCAGGCAGTTGTGAATTTGAACTGCAGTTAGTTCTTTCTTATATTCTTTAAAAGTATGTAGATTCTTCTTTTACAATTTGACTGAAAGCAGACTATCCTGACATTTACCCTGATGGATGTAGGGGCTGAAAAGGAGAGTTGTGTCTGAATTGATGTGATGTCACATACATGAGTCATGAGAGAAAGGATGCCCCTGAGGGTGTGTAGTGGGAGCAAAGGAAAGAAGATGCTAGAAGCAGAATATTGTCTGTGCCAGAAGTTTGGGACGTGGGCCACGAGAGTCGGGAGCTTTGGGAGTTGGGTGGAGGGAGGTTAAGCTCGGGGGAAAACTGGCATGAGAGTGGAAGCTTTCCCTGACCCATAGTCATCTGAGAAATTGGCAATGGAATGAATACTGTGCATAATAAATATGCTGAAAGGGGGGGGAGGTGAGGATTTTCTTGGTTGGAGTTTGCCATGACCTAATGTGACATTTTGCTTCCAAAGGGGTTGTGATATTTTGTCTAAATCGAGATTTCTAGACCAGCACTATCCAGTATTTCTAGAAATATAGAAATATAATTTGAGCTACATAAGTAATTTAAAATTTTCTGGTAGCTACATAATAAAAACAAACAGATGAAATTTATTTTAGTGACATCTTTTAACCCAGTATATCCAAAATAGTATCGTTTCACATATACAACATAAAAGATAGTTGAGGTATTACTTTTTTTGTATAAAGTCCTTGTACAATAAGAAATGTATTTTATACTTAGAGCCCATCTCAGTTTGGACTAGCCACATCTCAGGTGCTCAGTAGCCACATGTCACTCGTGGCCATCTGATTTGGACTGTGCAGTTCTAGACTGTTGAGTCTGTATAAACTTGTCTTATGCCCTCAGGCACATGTGTGCACGCATACACTAAAGCAGTGAGAATCTGAGTACTCAACCTCAGAAACCAGGACGCCCTGAAGTACGGTCTCCTTGCTTTTCAGCTAAAGGATCTAAGTCTTCACCCCCATTGGCACACAGGGATTTGTTTGGATCCCATGCATGGGGGATTCCAGAGCAGATTCATTGAACTAACTTGGTGTTTTAGAAAATTTTCATGCACAGAACTCAACCCCCTGAGGTTCCCTGAAAATAGCCTAGTCTCAGAGAGACTGAATTCGTGGTTATTGTTTTTTCAGTTGGGTTTGTATCAGACAGTTTTCATAAGTTGTCCTGAAGCATCTTCCTCGGTAACCACCTGAGTATTGAGTTTGGTAGGCATTCAGAGGACTTGCTGTACAGTGAAGCAGTCTGCATTGTAATTCATGCGCATACACTGTACTTTTACACGCCTCTTAATCTACTAAAGGAGTACCCTTTGAGCCATATTGTACTATGAACCACATTGTTCATCATATCTGGAGCAAAAAGGACCTCTTAGAACTTTGCTCCAGAGGAGTGGAGGAGTATTTGAGGCCCTGCCCTGCCCTGCCCTGCCCCCTTCCCCGACCTCTCACTTCTCTGCCTGATTCACAGCATCAGAGCTCAGGTTGATGCCGAGCGCCAGCCTAAGCAGTTGCTGTCTTCTGACGTGTACGACCTTCCTAGATGTGGGGAGAGGTAATTGGATTGTTCGGAGTACATTTTTACCTTGTACAGCACGGAGCCAGATCACTTCCCAGTAGCCTCAGGGGAAGCGGAGTTGGTTATGGATTCCAAAGGGGGACTGTGGGAATTGGAGGGAGACTGCAAATTCAGGAATAAAGTGCAAGGACAGACTCATTCTCTCTTTTAAATGAGAAGTTCTGGCCACCACAGAAAATCCTGGGTGGTCTAAGGAATGCCAGGCCTTCTGTGAACTACTTTTGTACAAACCCCTGTGTGTTTCTCAAGGCCCCTGGGGGTGTGGGGGGTTGGAACCTGGGCTTGAGGAATCCGAAGCATGTTTGACCCCAGCTCACGCTGGCAGGAAGTGTGGGGAAGCGTTTCCCCTCGTCTCTACGTGGAGATAACACTAGTGCATCAGCCTGACTGCCATTCAGCTGTGTGTGAGGGAAGACGGCAAATGATCTTTCTGGCTTGTTCAAGGTAGAAGTTTTCTCTCAAAAGGAATTGAGGTAGGGGCGCCTGGGTGGCCCAGTCGGTTAAGTGTCCGACTTTTGATTTCCACTCAGGTCATGGTCTCAGGATTGTGAGATCAAGCCCCATGTTGGGCTCCACGCTGGGTGTGGAGCCTGCTTAAGATTCTTCCCGTCCCTCTGCCCCTCCTTGCTCTCTCTCTCGCTCTTTCTCTCAAAAAAAAAAAAAGAAGAAATCAAGGTAAGCAGACCAGGACGGGCAGGGAGACTTCTCAACATGAACAGGGACCTAGGCTCCTTTTCTTTGTTGTCTGCAATCCTCAGTGTGTGGCTTCCTCACCATCCAGGATGGCTGCTTGGCCTCCTGCCATGATCTTTGCATTCCAGCCAACAGAAAGGAAAGGCTTGTCCCTAGCTTTAAGGAAACTTCTTGGGAGTCCACACAGTTCTGCTTAATCTCTGTGGCCAGAATTTAGTCTTGTGGCCATACTGCAAGAGAAACTAGGAAATAAAAAAAAAATTTTTTTTTAAAGATTTTATTTATTTGTCAGAGAGAGAGAGTACAAGCAGGGGAAGCGAAGCAGCAGGCAGAGCAGACAGAGGGAGAAGCAGGCTCCCCACTGAGCAAGGAGTCCGATGTGGGACTCGATCCCAGGACCCCGGGATCACGCCCTGAGCCAAAGGCAGCCGCTTAACCAACTTAGCCACCCAGGTGTCCCAAGGAAATAAAATTTTTTATTGTAGGGGCCACATGTTCAGCTGGGAATTGAGGTGCTTCATTCTGGAAGAAAGAACAGTCTCATTTTGTAAAAAGCAAGTACCTTGTAGGGTTGTTTTGAGGACTAAATGAGCTAGCATATGAAAAATGCTAGCTCAGGGTCTGGATATATATAATAAGACACCAACTGTTAGGGTTAAATAAAGCTCACCTCCATAGAGCCTTTATTAATCCCCTTGTTTCAAGTATTCTTTCCTTTCTCTAAATTCCACAGTATTATCTTTTTTTTTTTTTTTTAAAGATTTATTTATTCATTTGAGAGAGCGAGAATGAGAGAGAGTACATGAGAGGGGGCAGGGTCAGAGGGAGAAGCAGGCTCCTCGCCGAGCAGGGAGCCCGATGCGGGACTCGATCCCGGGACTCCAGGATCATGACCTGAGCCGAAGGCAGTTGCTTAACCAATTGAGCCACCCAGGCGCCCACACAGTATTATCATTTTTAATCACATTTCTCATTCCCTATCTTTTATTTACATCTATCTTACATTATGTCAATTAGATTCTTTCTGTTTGCCTCAAAATGATACAGGGAATTACTAGCTCACATAACTGAAAACAATCCAGCGGTAGGACAGAATTCAAGTAAGGTTTCATCAAGGCACTGTGACCCTTTCTCTACTCTCAGCTGACCTCTGCAGGGGTCAGCTTTCTTCCAAGGCTGCCCTCCCCCATGGATGAAAGCAGCTGTTGAAGTTACAGATTGCCTTGCTCATATCAAAGGGAATAAATTAAACATTAAGTCCCTAGCTTTACTCTGACCCAAACATCCTGAACTAATCACAATGGGCGGTGGGGGGAGGGACCCACACACTGAGTGGCTTAGGCCTGCCCATCTGATGTGGCAAGAGCCATGGATTACTCTGGAGTTAGAGGCAGGGTCATCCCATTAGGACCACATGGCTGCTCTATGTGGGGTGGTTTTCCAAAGCAAAGTCAGAGGGGCAGTGGGTGCTGGGTAGGCAACCAACGAACTCCCACTGTACAAGCCTACTACAGCCTAAACATGGGGCATCAGATTTGTTTTCTAGCTCTCCACAGCATCTAGCACAGCGTGTGTGTCTAGCGGTGTATTGTCAAATATTTGCTGCATTTAAGGATGAGTAAGTTTGACAACACAGATGGCTGGCTGGTGGAGGAAGGATTCAGTGTAATCCACTAGTCAGTAAATAGAATAACTGGTGTCAGATCCTCTCCCTGTCTTGGTGGCATAAAGGGGTAGGGGCCAAAGAGCAGGAGGGAAGGTGTCAACGCAGAAGGCACCAAGGCGGGGGTTGAGGGGCTTGCCCAGCGGACCTGCCCCTGAATGAACACAGGGAGAAGCTGAGACCCCAGGAAAACAGCCTCAGGAAAGTAGCCCGTCTGGGTCCACCCACCCTGTCACTCCAGTGGTCTGCCTAGTACTGGCCGGTGGGGTTTTGTTGTTTTGAACATTATGGGTTTAGATATAATAGAGCCTTGTTCATGATTCCAAACTGCCCTTTTAGCTTCTATTCACAGAAAAGCTCTCCTGTCCCTGTAGGGGAGGGAGCTTCCTGGGGTTTCTGATCTCCTTTCCACTGCTTTCAAGTTGTTTCTCCCAGAACTTCTACTCTGGCAGGCTCTGGAGAGAAACCTGCTCCGATGCTGTCTCTCTCCTCTGCAGACTCTCTTCTCATTTCTCAGGTTTCAGAGTGTCGGCTAGCAGGTTCTCATTGTTACAGAAGGATGCTTTTCACTCTAGCAGGAAATAATAAATTCACCATCCAAACCAAATTTAGCCTCTGAAACACCCTCCCTTCATCCCAACTACTTGGCAGGAAATTTGATCCCTCGTAATTTCAGTCCCCAAATACCTCCAGGATCAAGAGGCCTCGGGGGTTAGCCAGTAGGAAAACCTCTACGCTTCCTCACTGTTTAAGACTTGACCGTTACAGGGGCGCCTGGGTGGCTCAGTCGGTTAAGCGTCTGCCTTCAGCTCAGGTCATGATCCCAGGGTCCTGGGATCGAGCCCCATGTTGGGCTCCCTGCTCAGTGGGGAGCCTGCCTCTCCCCCTGCTGCTCCCCCTGCTCGTTCTCTCTCTCTCTAATAAATAAAATCTAAAACAAAAAAAAGTTGACCATTATAATGGAGCTTCCATCCCCACCAAGCTAACCAAACTGTCTCTAAGCACAGTCACTGATCGGATTGGCCCTTGTCCTGACCGGCCTGTCAGCCCCAGTACCCCAAGGTGCTCTCCTCTGGCTGGCCCCCCATCTCTCCACCTGTACCTTCTCACCAGTCAGTGGCATGGAGGCCGGCACCCGTACATGTTGCTCTGCCCGGGGCTCCGCCTCTCCCTGAACACTTCAGAGCCTAGGGAGTGACCTTTCCACAAGCCTCTCCCATGAGTTGTGTCTCCAACCCCTGACACTGTCCTTCCTGAGCCCTGAGCCCCAATCTCCACTTAGATGTCCTGACCCGGGCTGTCTGCGTTTGTCCGAGCCCCCGCCCTGCATCCACCAAGGCACCCACTCCCAACAATGCTGAGTCACCTGAGCCAGTCTGCCCTCAGTCCCCAAGTGAATTCCATCACTTCTGTACCATCTGGGCCCTCATTGCTCCTTGCCAGGACTTCTGGCCAGCCTCCCTGCACGCCTCTCCTCAGTGTTGCTGGGATGTCAGGCCCACCTTTGACACAGCCACTCTCCTATAGGGATTCCCTGGCATCTTCCTGTCCCTCCTGGTTGCAGAGTTGGGCCCCCTCCCTTTCGTCATTCCCTGCCCCCACCCCTTATCCCCGCACAACCACAGCCGATGCCCCAGCCTCACTGAAGGTCGTGTTTCTGTAATTTTCTGATTTGCGCATGGAGTGCTGCCCTCCCTACCTCACCTTCTCTTCAGGACTTTTAGAGTCCCGGGTTGGGGAGACTTTCTCCCTTACAGGCTCAACCTCCTTGGGCAGCCCCCGTCTCCAGCACTGTGCAGGGTGGAGGGGATGATCTAGCTGCTGGCCGAGCTCCTTCACTGGGGGCCTCTCAGGCACACGGGCTGTCTTACTGCCTGCTGGCTTCCCAGGCCTGAGCACATTGCTCGCAGGGAGCAGCTCACCAGTGAGCACTGGGGGATGCCCCTGCCAGCGCCCACTTTCCTCTTCAGTGACTCAAGCCTGGAGGTCGCAGGAGGTTGTAGCTGGTCTCCTACCCCCAGTTCTCAGCACCCCATCCAGCCTGGTCGTGGCCATTAGACAGAGCTACCTAAATCACCTCTTCGGAGCACTTTTGTGCTCAAAAATTTTCAGAATGAAATTCCAGTCCCTTGGTCTGACTTAACAACCTTCCAAAACCTACCCCCAAATCAACCTTGCCTTCTTCAACCACTACAGCCCTCAATTCTGACAGGTACCCATTGAACTTTTACCGAGTGTCTGAAGAATACGTGAATGAATGCCTTCTGTATAGTGGAGATTTTTTGCAAATGGAGTCCATTGCCAGAGGACCCTGGAGGTAGGGTCCTATAGAAGTCTGTTAATATGGGAGCAAGGGGTTTGGGGGAGATCTCATCCAAGCTCAGTAGGCTGGACCAGGGACAAAGCCTCACCCAGGGGGAGAGATTTTAAGTGCAAAATCAGGGCTGTCTCTCATGTCTGCCCAATCCGGCCTGTAGGTACATATTTTTCATGGTTCCAAGGTGAGAGAGGGCTGTAAGTAGGAGCTGAAGAGCTGTTTCCCTACGAAGCTCTAAATTTTGGGTGCAGAAGCTAGCTTCTTGGGACCTCTGCATGGACTGGCTCAGGCTCCTCCAAGGCCCCAGGTTTGGCAGCCGGGCCGGGTCAGACAAGGCAGTGGCAGGCCCACAGCACAGGGCCCAGGAGCCCACTGAGTGATGAACCTGTGTAAGACATTTCACTGATGGAGGCAGGAGGTTCTGCATGAGGCAGGGTAAGAATGTGCAGTCTGATTTCTGACAGTCTTTCTGGCAGGAGAGGCCTGGGGGATCTTGGCGAAATAAACTTGAGGGTGTCAATTAGAGGCTGAGCCTCTGGGCGTCCCCTACTACTCTCCTTCCCTTCATAGGCTCATTGCTATGGCTCAGGTCAAAGGCTTGCTCTTTCAGGGTGCCTTCCCTGAACTCCCTAGTTGGAAGTAGCTCTGCTCCTCTCCCCTGCAATTCTACACCTGCATCCTGGAGCAGTGGTGGGGCACTCAGGCCACATGGTCTTGTGGCTGGATGTTCATTTCCCTACATGGCTCCGTAAGCATAATCCTTCTTCCCATCCTCCTGAGCATGTGGTGCCCTGGGCAGAGCCAGGAACTTAAAGATATATATATATATATATATATATTTTAAGATTTATATATTAGAGAGAGCATAAGCAGGGAAAGCAGCAGAGGGAGAGGGAGAAGCAGGCTCTCTGCTGAGCAGGGAGCCCGATGTGGGGCTTGATCCCAGGACCCTGGGATCATGACCTGAGCCGAAGGCAGATGCTTAACCGACTGAGCCACCCAGGCACCCCAAAGATATTTCTTGACTGAATGGTAGTTCAGTGATTTTTAATGATCTTCAAGAGTTCTGCACTGTACATAAAAGGATACAATTAAAGTGAAAAGGCCATCTATTGAATGGAAGAAAATATTGCTAATTATTACCTGATAAGGGTTAATATTCAGAATATATAAAGAACTCCTACAATTCAACAATTAAAAACAAAAAACCAAAAAGCAACTGATTTGAAAAAATGGGCAAAGGACTTGAATAGACATTTCTCCAAAGAAGACATACAAATGTCCAAAAAGCACAGGAAAAGATGCTCAACATCACTAATCATTAGGGAAGTGCACATTAAAACCACCATGAGATGTCACTTCCACACCCAGTGGAATTCCACACCCAGTGGAATGACTACTATAAAAAAAACCAAAAACACCAAAATAAGTATTGGTGAGAATGAGGAGAAATTGGAACCCTTGTGCTCTGTTGGAATGAAAACTGGTGCAGCTGCTAATGGAAAGCGGTTCCTTGAAAATTAAAAATAGAACCACCCCATGATCCAGCAATCCCACTTCTGGTTATATATCCAAAAGAACTGAAAGTAGAGTCTCAAAAGAGGTATTTGTACACCCATGTTCATAGCAGCACTATTCACAATAGCCAAGTGTCCATCAGTGGATGAATGGATACATAAAATGTGGTGTATACACACAATGGAATATTCCATCTTAAAAAGGGAGGAAATTCTAACACATGTACAACATGGGTGAATCTTGAGGACATTATGCTAAGTGAAATAAGCCAGTCACAAAAAGACAAATACTGTATGATTCCACGAATATAGCCAGATTTATAGAGAAAGAAAATAGAATGGTGGTTGCTGGGTGGGGTGGGGTGGGGAGTTGTTTTGTGGACAGAAACAGTTTCAGTTTTGTAAGACAGGAAGTTCCAGTTTTGCAAGAGGGGAAGAGTTCTGGAGATTGGTTGCACACAATGTGAATATACTTAACACTACTGAACTGTACACTTAAAAATGGCTAAGTCGGGGGTCCCTGGGTGGCTCAGATGGTTAAGCGTCTGCCTTCGGCTCAGGTCATGATCCCAGGGTCCTGGGATTGAGCTCCATGTCAGGCTCCCAGCTGGGTGGGGAGTCTGCTTCTCCCTCTCCCTCTGCCTCTCTCCCTGCTTGTGCTCTCTCTCTGATGAATAAATAAAATCTTAAAAAAAAAAGGCTAAATCGGCAAATTTTATGTATACTTTACCACGATTAAAAATAAAAAATTAAAAAAAAAAAAAAGAGATCTGCACTGAGCTGGCCCATTCAAATGATTCAATGGGCAAGCTTGTCCCAAAGCAGCACCCTGGTGGAGCTGGGATTTATTACTTGGCCACAGAACATCTTGAGGAGAGGTAGGTACTCCTTACATTCCTAGGGAAATAATGAAGGCTTTCATTCCTCAGGGTGTAGTTCAAGGCCCTGAGTAACAGCATCACCCAGGCTCGATGGAAACACAGAACCTCAGGCCCCAACCCAAACTTAAAGAATTGGGATCTGTATTTAATAGGCTTCCAGGCGATTCCTGCAAGTTAATGCCTGAAAACCTCGCCTGGAGGAGATCATCCCTGGGAAGAAGAGCACTGAAGGAGGGGTGAGTGGCATACACACTGGACAGTCTCTGGGAGGACCAACTCTCAGCCCTCTCCCAACTTAGACATGGGGAAACTGAGGCCCTGAGGACCACAGAGGCCCTGAGGACCAACCTGGAAGTTGATTTCACAGGAGCTGACTTGTCTACCTTCTAGCTGTGTGCTCTTGAGGGAGTTACTCTACGTCTCTGTGACTTAGCTTCTCCCCCGTAAGAGCCACCCTATAGATCTGCTTATTTAACTGTGGAAGAATGAGTGCAGGTAACGGTGAACAGGTGCCCAGGGCATACCTGCTCTTGTTATGGTTGCCAAGTCACATTTCAGGAGAGAGTGCAGTGGAGAGGGGTCAAGATGTCACCAGTGCCCAAGGTTCTAGCTCCAAGTGTGGGCAGAAGGTACGCAGGAGAGGATGGGGGTGGTCAGTGATGCCAATGAGCAAATTCAGGCATTCATTCATGAATACATTCATTCCTTCCAGAACAAGTATGAATGCTTGTCCAGTAAGGACCTGGAAATCTGGCGGTGAGGAGGATGAGCCGGACCTGCCTGCAGGCAGAGACCACCTGAGCATGGGGGCACCCAGGGAACTGGCTCTTACAGCTGCAGCCCCAGGATGGGGAACCTCTGGCCAGGGCCTTATAGACACCCCCTGCGCCCCGCCCCACTGCAGCCTGGTCCTGGGGGGCTGGGCCAGGAGGGGCAACACTGCCTGGCCCTCTGGTGGCTCTCAAGCTGGGCCAAGCTGCAGCCCTCGGGATGCTTTTTATACAGGCAGAGTCTGGACCCAGGGATCTGCCTGGACATCATCACGCATCCCGAGGGCCTGAAGCACCCGCACTGGGCTACAGCAGGCTTGGCTGCGGCGCAGGGGTGAGCTTGTGGCATGGGCGCCCTTCCCACCTCTTCCCGCCACGGTATGCTTCTAAAGCCAGTGGTCCACCCCGCCTTGGGTCGGTCGCCCCACTGGGCCCACATCTGAGGCACTTCACCTGGCTCCCGGCACTTTGTCCCCCTCCACGCTAGGTTCTACACTAAGCCCCCTACCTTGGTTCCACACCAGGCACCTCGCCTGGGCCTCCATTACCTGGTCATCTTTCACTCCATCCTCCGAAGCGGGCCCCGACCCTGGGATCGCAGCTGAGTTCTCCCTGCCTCGTACCTGGGCCCCGCGTTGTGCACCTGTCCACTCGCTCCCGCACCCGGTCCGCACTTCCGACACCCGGCCTTGGCCTGCCGCTCAGGACTGAGGCAGCGGTGCCCCGGGACAGAGCCGCTCTCACCCCGGCACCCACGTTGCAGGCCCAAGGCGTAGGAGTCGCATCCGAGCTACCGTCTCGACGGTGCGCAGCCACGGAGACCGTTTTAACCAACCTCACGGATCCCCAACCTTTATCCTCTTCCACACTTTGCTCAGCCGCATTTTCAGACACGCCGAACACACACCCCAGTGGGGAGCAGCAAGAAGTCTCCCTGCCAACGCCACGCCCACAAGCGTCCCGCCGCCGACAGTGAGAGTCCTGGGTGCTGTGCGGGGAGACAGGGGAGAGCCGGGCCAGGAGGATCGCCAAGTTTCAGGATGCCTCGCAGGAAAAAGCAGGGCGTTACTTCTGCCACCAGCCTCTTCGTGGGACCATGGATAAACGAGAGCTTCGTGTTCCACGGGTCTTTGGCGGCATCTCCGTGGGCTCCACTGGGAAGTTTAAAAAGATCACGAAAACGGGCATTTCCTCGCCCCGCCCCCAGGCAAAGGGCCGCAAAGAAGTGAAACTCCGTGAGTCAGCGCGGCTGGCAAGCGGGGCCGCCCGGAGAGGCGCCGCCCTCGGCCGCGGACCAGGTGCCCTTGGAGGACCGGGAGGTGCGGCGGGGGCGGAGTCGCCGCCCGCCGGCCTCGGCATTTCCCCCCGGCCCGGCGGCCTGGACGGCGCGGCGGGCGGCCCTGGGTCATGGCCGGCGGGGCGGCGCCCCGGGGTGCCGAGCTGCTGGCCTTCGCGCGGTTCCGGGAGTCGAGCAAGCAGCCGCTCGCCTATGGCTATGGCCCGGGCAGCCTGCGGGAGCTGCGCCAGCGGGAATTCAGCCGCCTGGCAGGTGAGGCCGTCCGGGCCACCTGTGTGGGGTGGGCAGGGAGGACGGGGCGGGGGCGCTTGTGTTCTGGAACTGACGTGGAAGGAGCTGTGGCGCTAGGTGAGAGCAGCTCACCTTATTTGGGATACATTTTGGATCGAAAGACCTGAACGGACGTGTCCACGCGTCCGCTTCGTGGACCCGGCTCCCTGAGGTCCCACCTGCAGCCCAAGACTTCTTGCTCCTCTAGCTCCTTAGACTTTCCCGTCGTGCAGCGCCAACCTGCTTCCTACTCACCTGTCCTCGCCCTCCGCGGGTCTGGCTTAGGGATTCCTTTTGCTCTCGGTTGCCACGAGACCCCCGGCTTAAAGGTCCGACTGGAGCCACGGTTGCAGAATGCAGGAATGTCCGGCGCCCCTGACTTTTCGGGTGCTCGCCTGCGGACGGGTGCAGTGCGTGGCTGGACCGTGCGCCGGGTTGGGACCGCGCCTCGGGGGGCGCGCGCGGCTGGGACCGAGAGGTACAGCCTCTGGAGGCTGAGCTCGCAGCATCTTTTATTTTCGAAGCCTCATTTTTCTCCCTCGTGCAGTCAGAACAATGCCTCCGAACTCTAGCTCGCTGGGGCACTCGCATTCGCAAACCGTGCAGTGTGAGCTTTAGTACAGGACGAGCCTGTAAATTGGACACGAAGACCGGGATCACAACGTCCCTTTGATTTCCGCAAGGCAGAACAGGCTGGTTAATTTTATTTTATTTATTTATTTATTTATTTATTTTTTTAAGATTTTATTTATTTATTTACTTGAGAGAGCGAGCGAGAGAGAAACAGCATGAGAGGGGAGAGGTTCAGAGGGAGAAGCAGGCTCCCCGCCCGGCCGGGAGCCTGATGTGGGACTCGATCCCAGGACTCCGGGATCATGACCTGAGCCGAAGGCAGTCGCTCAACCAACTGAGCCACCCAGGCGCCCCCTGGGCTGGTTAATTTTAAATCGAAGGGCGCCTGGGTGGCTCAGTCGGTAAGCGTCTACCTTCGGCTCAGGTCATGATCTCAGTGTCAGGGGGTCGAGCCCCGCATCGGGCCCTCTGAGGAGAGCCTGCTTCTCCCTCTGCCTGCCGCTCCCCTTGCTTGTTCTGTCTCTCTCTCTCTCTGTCAAATAAATAAATAAAATCTTTAAAAATAAATAAATTTTAAATCGAGCTCCACCTGGCCCCATGGCCTTGCCCAGCCATTGCTGCAGGGCAGGAGGGCTCCCACACCGGTGGGGTCTCACTCTTTTGCCACGGACCTCTTGTGAGGGTCTTCTGGAGCCTTAGAACGGCCTGCGGGTGGAGCAGGGAGGGACGGAAGGTAAGTGGGCATGGTGGCGGCAGCAGGCACCGGGATTTGAGGGGTACTTACTGTGTCGAGATGAAAAACTGTGACTGCGCCCCAGCTTGTGGCAAAACAGCAATAGCGATCTCACGGTTCATTAATCAGGTAGCTGATTTCAGCTCTTCTGGGTCATTCCCTCATGTTTGGGGTAGTGACCATTTTGTCCCTTTGGGGGCTCGCAGGGCTGTGGCCTCCTCTCTGTGTGTCTCCTGTCTGTACTTCAGTAGGGAATCTCAGGAGGGAGACAGGGGACCTTCTGGGGCCTCTCTACTACCTCCCCATTCTTCCCAGTGGCACATTCACGTGGAGGAGCACCTCACCCCTCCGATTCTGCCCGCCGTCCCTGACAGGTATTATTTCGGAAATTTCCACCCGAGAAGTAGGCTGGTACAATGAACACCCACAGGTGTGGAGGGAGGGAAGGAGGCTCCCCATTCTTTTGAAGCAAATCCCAGAGGCTGTTAGCGTGCAGTCCATAATTATTTCTGCACCACACCTGCTTAATCCCCTAATCCCTCCAACTCTGGTCCCTCACACCCATCACTGGCTGACCTCTCCCCTCAACACTCCCCTGGGAAAGTAGAGGTATGTTCTGGGCCCCTACTTGTTTCACGTGTGTCCCTCAGAGGGCAGCACCTTTTCCCTTAAATGGAAAATTTAAATGTGATAGCCAGGATCTGAGGCTGGCCTTCAGAGCCCCTTTAACATCTACTGTATTGTATTCTGTCTGTCTGTCTATCTCTCTATCTATCTAGTGCAAGTTCCTAGCATTTCCTCTACATTAAGACTTCAAATAGACATTTTGTGGATTAAATCCACCCTTCCCACAGCTGGGAATCTTGGAACATATCCACTTTTTTTTCTCTCATGGGGCAGGGAAAAACAAACAAAACAAAATAACATAACTTTCACCTCCTCTTCCTTTCCCCTTCCTCCTTCCCCTCATAGTTTTTGTGCGGGTTTGAGAGTTTATCTTGTTAAGGGGTAGCTCTAGATAATTACATGCTTAATCTTCAAATGCTGAAATATTTTGCCCAACCAATGGAATGGGAATTCCCTTGTCTTGGTGAAGGGAGCCTATTGAATTTTCAGATGTGGTTCAAATGGTTCTTGAAGTCTCAGGGTGCCAGTGGATGGCCACTCACCCTATGTGGAACTGAGAACTGAAGAAGCATGATCTAGAAGAGACCCTGGAATTTCCTTCTTGAAGACCCAATGCCAGTGGGTTTGGGGATCATTTGCCTGATTCTTCTAATAATAGCCAAATCTCATGAAGTGTTACTGTGTGCCAAGCACTAAACTGGGCTCGGTTTACCAACTCTTTTAACCCCCATCCCATCTGCAGATGAAGGAACAGGGACCCAGAATGGCTAGTGGTAGAGCAGGATTCAATCAAGTTGGTTGACTGGGATTCCGCACTGTTAACCACGATGCTAGCTGACTCCTCCCAAGATTACATCTCTAGCTAATCTAACATGGCTGCCTGGTTTTGCAAAATTACTGGACCAAAGGCCAAAGCAGGCTTCTCCCAAAAGCCTTCCTGGCCCTGCAGAAGACCGTGGCCAAGGCATGTGGTGTTCCCCGGGAACTAACTTTTTGGACTAGGTAGTACATTTACACAGCACTCAAAATGTGCCAAGGGAGGGTAAAGAATGGCTAGGGAGACCCCTCTTAGTCCAGCCACAGCCATGGTGGCTGCCCCCGAGTCAGCTCCTGCCCCTTGGGTCCTGTGTGCCTTTTGAGTTGTTGTCTGTATTTATATGAGTGTGTACAGTTTTTTTTTTTTTAATTACACAGTTGAGCCATAACATCTCTTACCTGACATAGTTTACGTTTATTTGTTTATGGTCTTTCTCTGTCACTCTCATACTAGCTTCTCTTTTGTCTACTCTGTCTCCGCTACTTAGAGCAGTGCTGGGCACACAGTAAATACTCAATAATGTAAAAATATAAGAAGCTAGGAAATAAAAGGAAACTTAATTGACCTGGTAAAGGCTATCTACAAAAAACGCCACAGCTAATATCATACTTACTGGTGAAAGACTGACAGCTTTGCCCGTAAGATCAGGAAGAAGACAAGGATATCTGGTCTCAGCACTTCCATTCAGCATTGCACTAGAGGTTCTAACCAGGACAATTAGGCAAGAAAATGAAATAAAAGTTGCCCAGATTGGAAAGGAAGAAGTGAACCATCTCTATTTGTGGATAGCACAATCTTACATATAGAAAATCCTTAAAGAATCCACATATAAAACTGGTAGAACTAAAAAACAAGTTCAGCAAGGTTACAGGATACAAGCTCAATATACAAACATCAACCTGATTTCTATACACTAGTAAGAAAAGCTATGCAAATGAAATACAGGAAAGCAACAGAAAGAATAAAATACATAGGAATAAATTTATCAAAAGAGGTATGAGACTTAAACAGCGAAAACTATAAAATGTCATTGAAAGACATAAAGGAAGACCTAAATCAATAGGAAGACATCCTGTATTCGTGAATTTGAAGACTAAATATTGCGAAGATGGCAATACTCCCCAAACTGACCTACAGATTGAATGTCATTACAATCAAAATCCCAGGTACCTTTTTGCAGCAACTGACAAATTGATCCTAAAATTCATACAGAAATGGAAGGGACCCAGAATAGCCAAAGCAACTTTGGAAAAGAAGAAAGTTGAAGGACTCACATTTCCCATAAAAGTAACGTAAGTAAAATTTATATAAAGTAACAGTAATCAAGACAGCATTGTATTGGTATGAGAACAGATGCATAGAACAATGGAGTAAAATTGTAAATCTAGAAATAAACACATATGTCTATGATCAATTGCTTTTTAACAGAAGGCCAAGACTATTCAATAGAGGAAAGAATAGTCTCCAACAAATAGTGTTGGGGAAGCTGGTATCCACGTGCAAAAGATTTATGAAACTGGACCCCTACCTCACACTGTATTCAAAAATTAACTGAAAATGGATCAAAGTCCTAAATATAAGAGCTAAAAATATAGAACTCTTAGAAGAAAGCATAAGCAGTAATCACCAGCACCTTTGATTAGGCAATGGTTTCTTATGACACTAAAATTACAAGCAATAGTAACAATAGAAATAGACAAATTGGACTTGATCAAAATTAAAAACTTTTATGCTTCAATGGACACCACCAAGAAAGGACAACCTGCCGAATGGGAGAAAACAGATGTCTCCACAAAAACTTGCACATAAGTAGTCATGGCAGCATCACTTATAATAGACAAAAAATGGAAACAACCCACATTTATCATTGGATGAATGGATAAACAAAATGTGGTGTGTCCACACAATGGAATGCTATTCAGTCATAAAAAGGAATGACATGAAAATATGGATGCACCTGAAAAATACTATGCTAAGTGAAAGAAGTCAGACACAAAAGGCCATGTAGTGTATGATTCCATTTATATGATATGCCCAGAATCGGCAAATCTGTGGAGACAGAAAGTAGATTGATTAGTGGTTGCCAGGGACTGGGGCTGGATGGTTGGGGAGTGATTGGTAATGGGTATGGGCTCTCTTTTTGGGATGAATGAAAATGTTGTAAGATTAGATAGTGGTGATGGTTGCACAATTTTGTGAATCTGCTAAAAATACCACTAAAAGGGTGAATTTTATGATATGAGAATTATATCTCAAAAAGCTGTTAAAAAAGAAACAAAAAAATTCATTCTGCACAAAACAAAAATTTAAGTGAATGAAAGAAGGAATGAATCTATTCACATTGTATGTTCTCAAAAGTGTATCTCAGAGTTTGCTCCATGTCAGTCCTTATAAAGTACTACATGGGGGTACAAGAATTCTTTATTTTAAACACATGTTCATGGATATTTAAGTCATTTCCAATCTCCTGCTATTGCAGACAATGATGCACTAAATGTCCTCACATGCAGGCCATTTCACAAACCATGGGTATTTATAAATGAATTCCTTGAAGAGGGATTGCTAGTCAAAGAGGGTTTGCATTTTATTTTATTTTATTTTATTTTTTAAAGATTTATTTATTTATTTGAGAGAGAGAGAACACGGGGGAGGAACCACGGAAGAGGGAGAGAGAATCTTAAGCAGACTCCCTGCTGATTTTGGAGCCCAATGTGGGACTCGATCCCACAACCCTGAGCTCATTACCTGAGCTGAAACCAAGAGTCGGATGTTTAACCAACTGTGCCACCCAGGTGCCCCACGGGTTTGCTTTTTAAAGTGTGACTGATATTGCTAAATTGCTGCCCATAAAAAAGTTGTATCATTGTAGCCCCCTACCAGCCATGTACCAGTGGGCCTGTTTTCCAGCACCCTCACCCACACGGTGAGTCACCCAACCTTCTGGTCTCCACCGTCTGATGGGAAAACCTTGGTATCTCATTCTCATCTAAATTTGTCTGTCTCTGTTGATGAGAGAGGCTAGAAAGATCATTTACAATCCTAGTACTGTCCGAAGCTCTCGGAGCTGTCCTAGGGTTGAGGGATATAGAATTCACTGTGGGAAATCAGAATCAGGGTTCGGCTGCCAGGGAAGCGGCAAAGAAATCCCAGGGAGGAAGTGAGTCATAATGTGAAATTGCTTTACTGTCGTGAATCACAAATGTCTATTGGGCTCCTCCTCTGTGTGGGATGTTGTTCCAGGGTCACAAAAGAGCTGGCTAATCAGGAAGGCTTGCTCGGGCTCTAAAGGTCATTCAAGGTGGAAAGTGCAACCTTTCATTGCTCATGCCTCCACTTGGATTAAGGAGCTCCTATCAAGAGGCTGGGAGAAGTCAGTAGCCTGGTGGTGCCCCCTGCTCAAGCTCTAGGTGAAATGAGTGGAACACGTCTGAAAAATAACCACAGCTTTATTCTGTTTTCTTTCAGGAACTGTCTACCTTGACCATGCAGGAGCCACACTGTTCCCCCAGAGTCAGCTCACGAGCTTCACTAATGATCTCATGGAAAATGTTTATGGTAAAGAACAACACACCAAAACTGATTTTTGTACTTGATAGGAGCCAACTACATTCAGCTGACATATCTCTGCTTACCAAATGTCAGATTAATAGACCAGGACTGTGCTGAGCACACAGAGCTGAATGGGCCCCATGGGAGAGGCGGTTCAGCAAGCCCTCGGGTCAGTCCCTATAACGCAAGCGCTGCCTGGATAGGAAAAATTAGCTCAGGGACACACAGTTTACTTCTAGAAGGAGGGGTCAGTGTCAGAAGGGCACAGAGGTACAAAGGTGCTATGTTTATGGCAGGATGACCCTGTGGGATAGTACAGTGCAGAGGGTGGGGTGGTGGAAAGGACATTCATGCATTTTTTTTTTAAGATTTATTTATTTATTTGAGAGAGAGCATAAGCAGGGGGGAGGGGCAGAGGGAGAGGGAGAGAGAGAACCTCAAGCAGACTCTGCACTGAGTGCAGAGCCCGATGTGGGGCCAGATCTCACAACCCTGAGAGATCAGGACCTGAGCTGAAACCAAGAGTCTGGACGCTTAACCTACTGCACCACCCAGGCGCCCCCATTCTTCCACTCCATAAATGTCTGTTGAGCCACTTTGCTATGGGGAGCACGGTGCTATCTTGAAAACAGAGGAAGCACAGTCCCTGTCTTCATGGGCTGTGATCTAGTCAACACAGGACCTTAATCAAGTGAGCTCCCAATAAATGTAAATGACCAGCCCTGTGAAGGGCTATGAACCAAAGGCCCCTGATCCCATGGGGGGTGTGGCTGCAGAGACACAGCATTGGCAGTGTGACTGTCAGAAGAAGCTGCCTTGGGAGTGGGGTGAGTCCTGGAGGATGAGCAGGGAGTCACGCGGGAAAGAGGAGGAGAAGGGCATTCCAGACAGAGGTGCTAGCATGAACCAAGACCCTTAGTGGTTCCAGGAAGTCACCCCGGAGCACAGAGAAGGGGCGGAGAGTGGAGGAGGTCTGAGTGGAGAGGTAGGGAGGGGCATTGTACGTGCCCTGCGGAGTTCGATGTTTATTCTAGAAAGCATGGGCAGTCACGGCAGCGTGTGATGAGGAGGTAAGCCTGGAAAGGGAGCCTGAACTAAAGGCAGTGGTAGCAGATGCAGCAGGGGTGAGAGCGGTGAGTGCCCTGGTGTCCTGAGCACTCACTCACTTCAGGGACTGCTGCAGACGCTTGAGCTCCACCCTCCCCTCCGTTCTCCCCCGCAAACTTAGCTTATCAGACAAGCTAAGGTATAGGTTCTGTCCTGTTTTGCAGGTGAGGAAACTGGGCCCCAGACAGAGTAGGTGGCTAACCCATGGCCACGCACTCAGGAAGCACCCAAGCTGGGGGAACTGGATCTCCACGCATTGGGCTCCAGAGCACCAGCCCTTAGCCGGCACCAGACCCCCTCAGTTCATGACAATTCTGTCGTGCCACACTAAGATCCTGGGCAGCCAGCAGATCTTTAAATCTGGGGAATAGTTTCTAGCGGAGATGCCAGTGAGGGACTTTATTTTGATCTTAGTCTGTGATTTGCAAAGAGATCTGCAAGTCTTGAACCTTTCAAGAGTCATAACTGTGGGAACTCTGAGAGGTGACAGCATCTAGACTGTAGGTGGTGCTAATGTTGTGGAGCTAAAAACCAGGGCATTGAGAGTCAGTAAGGGTAAGTACCAAGTCCCACTGGTTACTAGTGCATATGGAAAAGGAACATTGGTAGCTTCAGTGGCTAGAAATCCAGTGTGACCCGATGGCATGGTATGAGAAAAGAAACGAACAGACCCTAAAACAAAAAAGGTCACTACTGCGTTAACGTGCACCTCTGGTCCCGAGCCTGTGGTCCTGCTCCTGAGAAATACTTGTGCCTGATCCCTGCGCGTCTCGCCCCTTGAGAGGTCTGTGTCCCCGTCTGGGGGCCGTGTTTTGAGGGAGGTAATGATACTATGGGACACACTCAGGGGGGATCCAAGGAGGGGAGAAAAACTAGAAATTGACAAGTGAAGTGAGGAGAGACGTTAGCTAAGGAGAGATGTGATGGCCCCCTTCACATTTTGGAGGAATTAGGTGTGTTTCTGCAGGAATGATGCCAGTTGCAGGGGTGTGAACACAGGGCAACGGAGGGGGATTTAGATTAAGTGGCGTTCATGGCTCTGTCTCATGGTTAGGGGAGAGGGCAGCCTCCTGAGGTTGTTCACTCGGTTCCCTGCAATTATCAGAATCCCCTGTCAGGGAACTTGCAGAAAAGGTTCTTACATTGGCCTGGTTGCCTGTGAGCCGACTTACAGCTCCAGAATGTTCTTCCTGGATCCCACCTCGTTCTACGGGGAATGGTTTATTTTTTTTAAAAAATTGTTTAGAAAAATTGAGTTATATTTTACAAATCATAAAATTCATCTATTTCAAATGTACAATTTAGTGATTTTGGTAACTTTACCAAGTGGTGCTGCTATCACTATAAATCATTTAGAACATTTTCATTCCCCCAATAAGATCTCTGAAGCCTATTTATAGTTAATACCTGTTGCCCCCTCAGTCCCAGGCAACCACTAATCCACTACTTTCTGAATCCCTTTCTATACCATTGCCTTTACTGGACATTTCATATAAATGGAATCATACAATATGTGACCTCTTAGCATGTTTTTGCGGGTCATTCATGACATAGCCAGTAGATTGTTCTTTTCTGTTGTGAATATTTTCCCATTGTGTGGGTATATGGCGTCTTGTCTCTCTGTTCGTCAGCTGATGGATATTCATGTTGTTCCCAGAATTTGGCTTTACCAATAAACCTGCCTACGAACACTTCTGTGCATGAATCTTTGTGTGGACATGTGTTTTCACTTCCCTTTAGGATATAGGAGTGGTATTGTTGGGTCATATAGTAGTTGTGTGCTTAACTCTTTGAGAAACTGGAGGAGAGGGTTTCAGAGGAACACAGGAGCAGAAACCGAAGTCGTGACTTGATGGCTTTGTCTCTGTAACCTGCCAGGTAATCCTCACAGCCAGAGCATCAGCAGCGGGCTCACCCACGAAACCGTGGAGCACATACGCTACAGGTGAGTGCCACAGGTGCCAGTCTGCGTGGGCGCCCCTGGGACGATGGGCTTCTTTCCTACCACCCGCCGCATCCCACAAAGGTTCTGAGTTGGTTTGAGGACGATCACGTTCAGCTAAATGGTTACGTGCCCAGTGACAACCATCAGGGCCAGAGGGCGGGCAGGTGAGAGTGAGTAGGTAGGAGCGGGGCAGCCCCGAAGCACAGGCGGGTGGCCCAGAGGCGTGCACAGCTGTTGTATGGGGCTTGGGGCTGACGCCAGAGTGCCTGAGGGCCAGAGTGACCAGGAGGGACCCAGTTTCCTAAGTCTCATTTTCAGAGAGAGGAAAAACGTTTCCTTTGGGCTTTCTTCTCATGTTTCATTAGGCACCGTTCATCCTCCCTCCCCAACCTTTTTACTAATATGTGCACCTGAAACAGCTCTTTATATTTTTCCACATGTAATAATCGGTTTTTAGTAAGTAATTTCCAAGTGGTGCTTAAAGTTACTCGAGTTGATATAATTTCAAGTTATTTCCAATTTGCAAGAGATGCTGGGCTGCCAATATTAAAGGCACCATGAAACAAGTTGGTGACATAAGCCTCGCTGTGATAGAGCCAGAGAGCAGACCAAGGAGAGAGTGTTTTCTAGGATTAAGAAGGGTTGTTGTGGATTTTTATCTTTTTTTAAAAGATTTATTTATCTGAGAAAGAGAGAGACAGAGTGCGAGAGCACGGGGCAGGAGGGGAAGAGGGAGAGAGAGAATCCCAAACAGACTCCCCGCTGAGCATGGAGCCCGACGCTGGGCTCGATCTCACAACCCTGAGATCATGACCTGAGCAGAAATCAAGAGTCGGAGGCTCGGAGGCTCGACCGACTGCGCCACCCAGGTGCCCTGTGGATTTTTATCTTCTCTATTGAGGGTGGGGACATGGGAGGTGAAGCTGCTTTTGCCAATTAGAATCTGTTTGTCATTTCCTCGTGCAGCTTGCTCTGCGCCTGCCCTCACTTGGCCATTGTGGCAAAGCTGATCTGGGTTTTTTCCTAAATACGAAGGCAGAGAGAGAGGTCCTATGTAGTAGAGATACAGCTGCCTCCGAGCATGTGAACCCAGGGAGACCACGGAGTTGGCATGACGCTGTGCTTCTTCCAGGATTCTGGCGCACTTCCACACCTCCCTGGAGGACTACAGCGTGATTTTCACGGCAGGGAGCACGGCTGCTCTTAAGCTGGTGGCAGAGGCCTTCCCGTGGGTGTCCCCGGGCCCGGAGAGCAGTGGGAGCCGCTTCTGTTACCTCACCGACAGCCACACCTCCGTGGTGGGCATGAGGAAGGTCACCATGGCCATGAACGTCACCTCCGTCCCGGTCAGGCCAGAGGACATGTGGTCGGCGGAGACGCAGGACGCGGCCGCCCGTGACCCCGACTGCCAGCTTCCTCATCTGTTTTGTTACCCCGCGCAGAGTAACTTTTCCGGAACCAGATACCCCCTGTCCTGGATACGAGAGGTCAAGGCCGGGCGGAGGTGCCCTGTGAGCGTGCCTGGGAAGTGGTTCGTGCTGCTCGATGCAGCCTCCTACGTGAGCACCTCCCCTTTGGACCTGTCGGTTCACCAGGCCGACTTTGTCCCCCTCTCCTTCTATAAGATCTTTGGATTCCCTACCGGCCTGGGCGCTCTGCTGGTGAATAATCGTGTGGCTCCTCTGCTGAAGAAAACCTACTTTGGAGGGGGCACAGCCGCGGCCTACCTTGCAGGAGAAGACTTCTATATCCCGAGACGCTCGGTGGCTGAAAGGTAACCTCACCGTGGCAGTGGCTGGCTGGAGTTCAGCAAGGGGGCTGGCCTGTGTCACCTACAGGGTTGTGCAAGGGACCAGACTGGCCACTGGGGTCAGGGGGCTTGAAGTTGGAGGCAGGGATGGAGGCTGGCGGCCGGGCTCAGATCTGGGAGGCGGAGGCTGGCTGGGGCGTGCCCTAGGCGGCTCAGTGAACTGGGCCCCCATTTGTGGGCTTCTCCACAGCTACGAGAGGACGAGGGCTGCAGGCAGGAGAGGTGAAGGGCTCTCAGGAGAGGAAGGAGGGTGGGCCACCAGGCCTTTTCCCAGAGCACAGACAACAGGTGCAGCAGTTTATTCAAGCAGTCCTTTAGAAGATGGCATCATTTGGAACAAGTTAGCGAATGGACGGCCCAGCTGGTGATTGAGCTGCAGAATCCGCTCAGCCCGGCAGCTGGTGGGCAAGAAGATTCCGTTAATTCAGAAGCCACCAGACGTGTGGGGCGCTGTTAACAGCCGCATGTGTGAGCCCTGTGAGTGACAAAGCGACTTTGAGGGCAGGCAGCTACTGGCCGGCAAATGGCATAGGTGGGTTTGTGGGTTTCTGTTTCTTCCTCAGGCTGCAGGGCAGGCGGCGTGGGGAGCCAGGAGCTCTCCCAGGGGGTGATGGCTGGGCCCATAAGGCCGAAGGCGGGAGAGGGTGAAAATGACAGCTGACCGAGGGTTCTGCCGGGGCCAACATCGGGGAACACCATGGGATTGGGCGAGGGAGCTAGTCACCCTGCTGGTGCGTCAGAAGACCCGGGCCTGGATGGGAAGGCGGGTCAGATCCCCCCCAGATCCGGGGGCAGACTCAGGGTTCTGCAGATAGGGCCGTGTCCCCAGCAGTAGAGTCAGTCAGTGGTCAAGTGTGTAGGCCCCAGAGCTGGGTTGCTGGCGGGGGAATCCTGGCTTTACCGCACACTAGCTGTGGGGACATGGACATGTGACTTGGTCTCTGCACCTCATGTTTTTCTTTCTTTCTTTCTTTCTTTTTTAAAGAAACAGAATCTTCTTTATTTTTATTTTTTTATGATTTTATTTATTTATTTGACAGAGAGAGACAGCACAAGCGGGGCGGGGTATGGGGGTGGGTAACAGCAGAGGGGAGGGAGAAGCAGACTTCCTGTTGAGCAGGGAGCCCAATGAGGGGCTCGATCTGAGGACACTGAGATCATGACCTGAGCCATCCAGGCGCCCCTCTTTTAATTCTTAAAGCTTCATATTAAAATATGAAGCATAATATTTCCACTGAAAGCTTCAACTTGCTTTGATAACTCACAGCCTGGCCCACAGAGGCTGCCGTTTGTCACCATCCTTCATCCCCATGCTCCCTGAAACCTCCTGTTTCCGAGCTTCCCCCCTCTCCTGCAGTAGTCTGAAGACTGACTCTGCTTGACAAAGCCTGGGTCCCATCCTGTCCCTGCTCTCTGCTCAGAGCTCTTCAGACACAAGGTATCTCCCCAAGGTAGATGTTCTCTGACTTTATCTCCTACCACTCTCCACCTTGCCAGCTCATTCCCAACTCACCCCCAGCTCATTGCACACTCACTCCCGGCCGCACTGATGTTCTTACCGTTCGGGAAGTGTGCCCGCCTCGGCCTCCTCAGGGTGTTTGCTGCAATCTCTCCCTGGGATGCCATTTCCCTCTGAAACTGTGAACTCAGCTGTTTAAAAGATGATATTTGGGTTCCATAGAGTTTGGAACGATAGTGTTTCCAAGATGATGTGTGGTTCCATAGAGTTTGGGATCACTGACATGTAGTACATTGATCATGCTTAACTGATGCCCTGTCAGTGGTGTTCTTTGGGGTCAAGGGCAGCATTTCAAGAGCCCGAAGCACTTGAGGTTTTGTCAAAATCTTCATGGGGGCAGGATAGCATTTCTCAAGGTGGTGACTGTCTTTAGCTCCCTTTACCCCTGTGGCCATCCTCTCCCAAGAAAGCTGCCGAGCAAGTCAGGGCCAGAGGTGGCCCCATGGGTCTTGGTGTGCGAAGCCCTCTGTCCTGACGGGGAGAACGAGCAGTGGTTTATTAGGCAGCAGAAAGAAGGTATTCAGAGATTATGGCTAAGCCTAAAATCAGAACCTTGTTACACTCCACAGAGCGCACACAGAGAAGTTGGCCACGGCTTGACCTTGTTTCCCTCAACACTGTTACAGGTTTGAAGATGGCACCATCTCGTTCCTTGATGTGATAGCACTAAAACATGGATTTGATGCTCTAGAGCGCCTCACAGGTCAGTGGACCCTTTCATCCATGTCACATTTGCTCCCGGAATGGGCACGGTTTAGGTAAGGACGTGGGTCTGTGTGAGTGGCTGGCACTTGGCTGCTGAACCCTGGATGAAGTTGAAGCTTATTCTCAAGAACTTCAGAATGACTTCTGAGGCAAGAGCAAGAGACTGAGGTGCCTTTGTTGTTGTTGTTGTTGTTGTTGTTTTGCCAGTTAAAAGAACATTTTAATGAGTAAGAGATATTATAAATTGGAGATGAGTAGCTTCATAGTCCCTGGACTGGGAATGGTTACAGATCCGGAGACCTCATTCCGCCGTTCCCTTGCTGGGTCCTCCCTCCTGTCACACGGGGGAGCTGTATGTTGAGCCCACTTTGCCCATGAGGAGCTAATACTCAGAGAGGTTAAATGCCTTCCCCAGGGTCAGGGACCTAGTAATTGAGAGGGCGAGGATTTCAGCCTAGACCATAACAATGCCTAACCCTGGCGCGCCTGGGGGCGCTCAGTCGGTGAAGCCTCTGCCTTCGGCTCAGGTCATGATCCCGGGGTCCTGGGATTGAGCCCCGCATCGGGCTCCCTGCTCCGCAGGAAGCCTGCTTCTCCCTCTCCCACTCCCCCTGCTTGTGTTCCCTCTCTCGCTTGTCTCTCTCTCTGTCAAATAAATAAATAAAATCTTAAAAAAAAAATGCCTAACCCTGAGCCCCAACCACTGTCTCTCCTGTTGACCTTTGCAATAATGCATATTTTCTTTCCTGGTAAGTGGGGTGTGTAGGCAGGGGGGAGACATTCACTGTGGGCTGACACGCCAACAGATGTCACTTCCCATCATGTGGAGCTTGACACAAAGGTATACACGACTAGAAGAGCCTCTGACTCATGAGCCAGGCAGCCACCATCCTGTTGTGCTCCTGGGCACTCCTCCAGAGGCTGAGCTTCTAGAACTGGGTGGTACTGTTTGTACCATCCATATGGAAATGGAGTTGTGGTGAACCAGGGATGTGGCTTAATGATTAGGGAGTCCTTCCTTTCTCTCTCTCTGGTCACAATAATGAGACCCTTCAGGTTCTCAACCTGACCCTGATACTGGAGGCAGAAAGGATTCTTGGGAGGGGAGGGGTGGGTAGTCCTGATGGTAATACAGGGAGGTGAGTGGACATCATCCAGGACAAGAGGAGATAATAAAGACAAGCACTGAGCGATGAGCACTTTTCCAAGGAAAGATATTAATAGATACCCACACCGCAAGCTACAGGTCTGACGGGGGCCGGGACATCTCTGAACTGAAAGCAGACTGACCATATCAGTTCCCCAATAAAGCAAACCCTGATTATTCCTACTTATTTGCTCCTTTGGAAAAAAATGTGAACTATCTGTAACATAAAATGCACCATTTTAGCCAATTTAAGTGTACGTTTCAGTGGCATTAAGTACGTTTACCTTGTTATGCAGCCATCCAGCACTGACCATCTCTAGGACTTCTGCATCATCCCAAACTGAAACTGTACCTATTCGACAGTAACTCCCCTTTGCCCCTTCCCCCAGCCCAAGTAATCTCCTTTCTCCTTTCTGTCTCTACGAATTTGCCTATTCTAGGCACTTATAGAAGACACAGTATTTGTCCTTTTGTGTCTGGCTTATTTCACATAATGTTTTCAAGGTTCATCCATGTTGTAACACACGTATCCTTAATTGATTTGAAGAGTGTTAAAATGATTTAAACATTGAAAGAAACAGCAAAAAAAAAAAAAAAAAAAGATACATTTAAAGATAAAATTGTGACCTGGCTGGGTCAGTTGGTGGAGTGTGAGACTCTGGATCTTGGGGTTATGAGTTCGAGCCCCGCATTGGGTGTAGAGATTACTTAAAAATAAATTTTAAAAAATTTAAAAAATACAAATAAAGATAAAATTGTGCATTTTTGCCATCTGTAACCCAAGGGTCTAAATTAAAAAAAGAAAAGCGAAGGATGACAAGAATTCCTTTGACGATTCCACAGAACAGCAACAGTGAGGTGTTGGTCAGGGCCCCACATCTACACATTAACCACATGGACAGTACCACACACTATCTACCAGTATTTACAACCATTAACCTGAGCTCCAGCCTGGTGGTTAGAATGATCTTGTTTTTCTTAAAAATGAGTGAGTGAGGGGCGCCTGGGTGGCTCAGTCGGTGAAGCATCTTGCCTTTGGCTCGGGTCATGATCTCAGGGTCATGGGATCGAGCCCCACGTCAGGCTCCCTGCTTAGCAGGGAGTCTGCTTCTCCCTCTCCCTCTGCATCTCCCCCTACTTGTGCTCTCTCGCTCTCAAATAAATAAATAAAATGAGTGAGTGAATTACAGGTGAAGTTCATGTTTCTCTCTGACGTTTCACAATCGTTTTTGAGGTGGAATGGAGAATATAAAGCAGCACACCTTCACCTTGGCTCAGTACACCTACACTGCCCTGTCTGCCCTCCGGTACCCCAGTGGAGCCCCTGTGGTGCGGATTTACAGCGACTCTGAATTCAGCAGCCCGGAGGTCCAGGGTCCGGTCATCAATTTTAACGTGCTCGACCCCAGTGGGAACATCATTGGTTATTCCCAGGTGGGTCTCCTCGCCACCTCGCACCCTCATTCACAGGAGAAACGCAGTCCTCTGGCACTCTGCCGCCTTCTGGAGCCCTGAAACGTGCGGTGTGGGTCCCGGGGTGCTTGGGGCAGCTGTGTGTGAAGGGCAGCCCGGGCATGGGTGCAGGGACCCCGGCCTTTTCTTAGAGGCTCCGTACTCTCGTTTCCACGCCATTCTAACTGGCGTGGCTGTTTAGTTTACCAGCCCTCCTTTTTCAGCCAGAAATTGTCAATTTTGAGTGCAGGGAGAGGGACGCAGAATGTTGATCGCAGTGGAAGGGGACAGCTGACAGCTTGCCAGCAAGGGAAGGCACCCTAAAAGAGTGTAGACAGAAAAGCAGTGTAAGACAGAATAGTACTTCTCAGGTCGTTTCATGTCTATTCAGCATGACGGCCCCAGTGACCGGATCACGGCATCACACAAAACGTGGGCCTGTTACCACCATGTATTTGCATGTGGCTTGGAATTCAGAACTCCTTCTTAATGACAAGTATCACAAAAGCCCTTATTTCTGCCATAGTTCATGCATATTATGAGTTCAAAGGATTTAGTAGTTTGGTTATAAAATAGTTTGTGCAAAAGTGCCCCTTGCATCTATTTTCCCATGAAAACAGGGCAAATAGTGGAGGTTGGGAACTGCTGGGGTCCTTGCCATAGCTGAGTAAGCTGGTCACTGTTCAGTCCATTAAAATGTCCAGAGTCATAGCAAGCACTCAGACATGGTGGTAGATGGTCACCAGATGGGGTGTCACAGGCTAGCTGGGATGGGGAGCCCGAGGCCCGTCCCAGAGCATGGGTTCCTAGAGCAGCTCTGTGAGGAGCAGTTCCAATGGTCAGATAAGTTTGGAAGAAAGTGCTCATCTTCCCTTGAAAGCCATAATCCCCATTCACCTTTGTTAAATGCAGAATTTCTCAAACAAAATCCATTTCTCAAGGAAGCATATCCACCCCCTCTTCTCAATAGCTATAAACTATCTGAGGAACAAAGTTGAGAACTATGCTTCCGGGGACATGTCGATTCTTACTGGCTTCTGGGAGGGGACATTTTACAACCACAGGTTGTCTCTTGGGTAGGTTTACTGTGCAGACCCCCGCTCAGTAAGTCACTGGCTGGCCGATGCCACAAGGAAGCATGCGATTTTAAATGCTTTTGGAGGATGGTGGAAAATGCATCAGGAGGAAACGTTTTGCCTTCTTAAATACATTATTCTGGGTGACTGGTAAAGTAAGTCTCATTCTTGGACCTAAATAAGTTTGTATTTCCTGCGTGGTGTGGAGGAGGACAGACAGGTGACTGTGAAGTATGCTGTATCAGGCAGAGCAGGGAGGGAATGCCTCATTTGGCCAGAGAAACCTCGAAGAGGAGAAGAGCCCTGCGGTGGGGGTAGGGGGAGACACCTGCCTAGGTGTCCTGCTGACTTCACTAGGTCTCTTATTCCACGAGGCCAGACCCAGGACAAGTTTCTCCATCTGTGTGTCTGTAGAAGCGGCTGGTCACATGAGGGACCAGGGGATTCCATGGCTGAGGCCTGGAAATCCAGCCTGGTTTCCCCAGGCTCCTTCCCTGTGTGGGAATTCCACAGGGATATTGGTGGCCTTCAGAAAGATCAGATGGTTTCATGGCTGGGTTGGGCTCTCTTTTCGGGAGATTTCAAAAGAATCTGTGATTCTTTTCAAAGTTAGCTTTCCATAAGAAGCTTTGGGGTTCTAGTTTTTGATATCATGCCTCCTAATTCCATTCTTACCTCTGTGGAAGTCACTCTACTCAGTGGTTAAGCATGTGGGCTCAGATTCTGACTGCCTTTTGTTGGCTCTGTGAGCTTAGGCAAGTTAGTGTAAACACTCCAAGTGTCCATGAAAAAAGAGTCAAGCATCTCCCCTGCGCTCTTTCCAAATTCCTGACCTACTGTAGCTGTGAGCACAAAAAAATGGTTATTATTTTGTTCCACCAAGTTTGGTGGCTTGTTTCGCAGCAGTGGTAACACACTGTGAATGACGAAGTACCCTGCTGATAGTGTTGCTCTGAGGACTGAATTAGATATGCTATTGAATGCCTGAGCACGGGGCCCAGTAGGAAGCAAGTGCTCAGTAAACGCTGAGCATGAAGGCACCTGGGTGGGGAGGCTCCCATGCTGCACTCTGGTCAGGCTGCTTTCTCGATGTCCCCGGATGTTGTGCTCATCCTGCTGCTGAAACCAAATCCTTCACCTGGTCAGGCATGGGCTGGTATCCCACGGGGCCCAAGGTGAGGGGGTACCGCCTCATGATGGGAAATTAGGAGGAAGGGTTAGGTGTGGCCCAAACAGCCTCTTGTAGGTGGGGGCCTTCTCTCTTCTTGAATCTTGGTGGGTTTGTGACTCGCTCATAACCAGGAGAATGCCACAGAAGGGACACTGCGTGGCAGCCACATCAGCATTATTCCTTGGGACGTCCACTTCTGGGCCCCAAGTTACCACGTAAGAAGGTCTACACTGAGGCTGCCATGCTCTGAGGAAGCCAGCCATGTGGAGAGGCCAAGCACAGGCCCTCTGGTGGCAGTCCTGTTTTGAGCCCTCCTGGCTGGGAGGCCAGACACACACACACACACACACACGCACACACACGTGTAAGTGAGTCTCCAGATGATTCCAACTCCCAGACACCACGTCACTCCCAGCCTTGGCGTCTTCCCTGCTGAGACTCGGGAAATCATGGAAAAGAGTCAAGCATCTCCCCTGCGCTCTTTCCAAATTCCTGACCTACTGTAGCTGTGAGCACAAAAAAATGGTTATTATTTTGTTCCACCAAGTTTGGTGGCTTGTTTCGCAGCAGTGGTAACACACTGTGAATGTGGAATGTGGGGGTGGGCACAGGAGACTTCAGTTTCCAGTTGGCAGGGGTTGCGGTGGGGCAGTGAGGGAGCCTCCTGAGCAGCTACCCGTTGAAAGGAGGCCACCTGACTCTGGAGATGGGGTTGGCCTGACCCAGTGATGCTGCCAGGTCTCAGCTCTGAGCACCAGAGAATGCCTGAATTTCATTAGCAGGTCTCCACGTCACTGAACTATTTGCCCAGGCTAAAGGAGCAGAGTTGCTTTCCTGAGGCCCCTCAGTTCAACCCAGAGAATGGCTTCTTCTCACTCTGACAGTCCAGGGGAGGCAGCTAACATGAAGACAGTCCTGGTCTCACCACTGTGGGAGATGCTATTGCTGTTGCAGCTGCTGGAAGCACATGCTGACCATGTGGTGACATCCTTTAACACTGGTTTCATGTCATATTGAACCCACAGGTGGATAAAATGGCCAGTCTTTACAACATCCACTTGCGAACTGGCTGCTTCTGCAACATGGGGGCCTGTCAGAGGCACCTGGGGATAAGCGACGAGATGGTCAAGAAGCATCTTCAGGTTGGTAATGCTGGTCATTTCCCATGGTGGCCTCTCCAACCACCCTGGAGGCTGGTCTCGTGTCTGGGGTCAGAGATCCCAACCAACCATGAACTGGATTTTACTTAAAAAGAGAGAGGAAGGCCTGCTACAGAAACAAATGCAGGTTTAGATAGAATATTTGATCTGCGGAGTGTTGTGACCCCAACTCTTTAGGTGACTGCCCTGGGTTCAGCACTGGGGCAGGTAGGTGCCCTGAGCAGCGACCAATACCGGGCGGCCCCGCTTGGAGAGGATGGGGGACCCCTCGCCTCTCTTTCCCCACCTCCCAGCAGGAGCACCCAGCCTGCTTTGGCTTTTGTAGTGGCCTTGGCTGGTCGTTCACAGAGGGAGCATCTCTTTCTTGCCTTGTCAAAGGGCAGCTCTCAGGGATGCAGTCCTCCCTTTGGTTCTGAGAGAGGCTCAAGGGAGCGACCAGCAGGTGTTTCTCCTGCCTCAGCCCAGGGGAGACCAAGAAGCTGACCCATCACGCTTCTGAAACTTTGGTCTGTCTTTTGACGTGTCTGTGGGTTGGCATGGTGTGCGGCTCTGGGTAAATACCTCCCGTGCAGTATTTCTTCTAAACTTTTTAATGATCCATTGAGATTGGTATTGAGCCCAATTTACACCTGAGCAAAGCGAGATTCACAAGGGAGTCCTTATGCTTAGGAGAGCATGGCTCAGGCACACAGTGTGTGTTACTGCTGTGGTTTCTTGTCCTGGGTTAAGTTTCTTCTCCAAAACGATTTCCAGTTTATCCATGCGGAATGAGTCCCTCTGGCTGACTTATTTCCCTTTTATTCTAGGCTGGTCATGTCTGTGGAGACAATGTGGACCTCATAGAGGGGCAGCCTACAGGGTCTGTGAGGATTTCCTTTGGATATATGTCTACACTTGAGGATGCCCAGGCTTTTCTCAGGTTCATCATAGCAATGCAACTGCACAGGTCTGATGGACAGCCCCTCCCTCAGACCACCGCTGGGGAGGCTGGAGCCCCGTCAGAGAGCGAGGCTCAGGACGCCGTGCCGGCCACCACGGACAGATGTAGTTCCTCACCTCAGGAAGAGGCCCCCACAGCCTCTAGGGTTTGCAACGACTTGCCGAGCACTGTGGATGCAGGTGGTTCGCACTCACCTCCACTGATGGCCACCGGGACCCAGCAGACCCCTTCAGAGAAAGCTGTAGGAGTCCTGGATGGGGGCCTTGGGCCACATGTCATCACCAACCTTTACCTCTACCCGATCAAATCCTGTGCTGCATTTGAGGTAAGGGTTTTAAAGGCGGCACACAGACTGCTTTTTGTTGTTGTTGTTGTTGTTTACTTCATGACTTTTTTTTGATAAAGTGAAGAAAAAAGGACAGAAGGTAAAGCAAAGCATGCAGAAAATCAAAATCATATTCGGAGTATTGTGACATATGAAGGGTCGTTCTCATTCTGCCTTTCTTGGTTTGGGCTGACTTTTGAACATGGCTCCGCTTGGAGGTATGCCGGAAATGATCCTGTTTCTGAATGGTGAACACCTACTTACTCTTAATACTTATAGATATAATTTTCACTGAATGCATGTGCTGGTTCCCTGCTGAAGCATTTTATATGCTTTGTTTCAGTCCATCTTTAAAACAACAATATGAGGTGCATGGGAGTATCATCCCCATTTTATAGATAGCCTGAGGGCTATTGAGGTTAAGCACTTTGCCCAGTAATTGATGAGAGAGGAAAGATTTGAATCTGGGTCTGCTGACTCCTTGGGTCAATGCTTTTATGTGACTTGTTCTGCTCAGCCCTCCCTGTGGATATGAACTGTGTTATGTCTTGAAATGTGCCGGCCTGGTGGTTACCTGAGCTGGGAGGCTGGGGTGCCCGCCTTGGCTGGCCAGCCAGCCCTGACACCCCTGCGGTGGCCAAACTGAAGCTATCATTCTATGACCTGTGTGTGTCCCAAGTCCCAGGCAAAGGTCCCAGACTCCTGATCCTCTGGAATAACAGGCTCTTTGGTTCCTGGTCAGACATACCATGGTCAGGGCTGTTTGTGGCCTGCCTTTCAGGGTGGTCCTATGGGAACCTGTCCTCCAGGCTGAGACCGTAACAAGCAAGTTCACTTTCACTTCCTAATGGAGGAAGGTGAGAAGTCCATGTTTCCCGTGTGTGTCAGGACTCGTATTTTTCACAGACTGGTCATGTTCCATAGGATAGCCACATAGCACAGATACCTCGGAGGAATTAGCATCCCATTTTATAGATGAGGACACTGAGACTCAGTAAGGTTTGCTAAAGGTCTTCTATCCATCTTCTCATTCAAAAACTGCATACCAAGGACCTGCTATCTGCCAGGCCTTAGGCCAACACCTGGTATACATTGATGAGCAAAATGGAAAATGTTCCTTCCCTTAGAGAGTGCAGTATCTCAGAAGGGACAGACACAAGACCAAGCACCACCCAAGTGAATAGAATCACACTGGTGATAAGGGCCCACGAAGACATGAAGATAGAATTCTGGCAGATGGATGTCTTAGTCCATTCTGGCTGCCATAGCAAAATGCCATCAACTGTGTGGCTTATAAACAACAAAAATTTATTTCTCATGGTTCTGGAGGCTGCAAGTCCAAGATCAAGGTGCTGGCAGATTCGATGTCCAGTGAGGGTTCACTTCCTGGTTCACAGACAGTGTCTTCTCGCTGTGTCCTCACCCAGCAAAGGGGTGAGGGAGCTCTCTGGGGCCTCTTTTCTAAGATCTTTAATCACATTCATGAAGCTCCACCCTCATGATCTACTCACCTTCCAAAGACCTCCTAACCCCCAAAGTGAGGGTATTATCTGAGGTTTCCTTATGATTTCTGTAGTTTTGGCAGGAATTCCTTAAGAGTGATACCATGCTTTCTCAGTGCATCCCAGAAGGAGACACACACTTTTCATTTGTCCCAATGCTGGTGACGTTAACCATCATCATTTGCTTAAGGTGGGGTCTGCCAGGTTTCTCTACTGTAAAATTCATTAATAAGTAATTAATCAGTATTTCGTGGAGAGATATTTTGAGGATATGTAAATATCCTGTTCCTTGTCAAACTTTTATTCACTAGATTTAGCATCTATTGATGACTTTTGCCTAAATCAATGATTGGAATGATGATTGCAAAATGGTAATTTAAGAAATTCCATCATTCTTTTTAGATTTATTAGTTGCTATTCTATTGTAGGATAGAGCTTTCCTCCTTCCATGTTTATTTAGTCATTAATTCTTCTCGCTCTCTTTTTGTATCTTCATGGACTCATGGATGCTGATTTTGCTCAAAAGGTTGCAACCCATCTTTATCAGTATTTATTTTGATGCTTAAATTGCTGCAGACTTGGCCACTGGGAGCTCCTTCAAGTTAGATCCTGTGTCCTTTTGATATGTCCCTGTTATTCCTTGAGCATTTCCTTACTTTCTGGTGCAATAATGTGTTCTAGGCTCATTCTGTATGTCCCCTGCCTGAGAAATGGAATGGGTCATTTCATCAAAGGCACTTCACTTCTTACATCAGAGAATGACATTGAGAAGCTAATACTTGGTTGCCAAGTCTGATCCTTGACCTTGCTCCTATGCCCTCTGAGTGTACAGAGCTTAAAAATATTTGCTGTTGTGACAGATTATCATAAACTTTTAACAGGACTCATCTGATTAGATTGGGCCCACCTGGATAACCCGGGAAGATCTCCCCATTGTAGGGTCCTCAACTTTAATCGCACCTACAAGTCCCTTTTGCCTAATTCCAGGGATTAGGATGTGGACATGTTTAGGAGGACCATTATTCTGTCCACCACATATATGTACGTGTTAAGACTTTTGGGATACTCTGCATACATGTGTGCATATACATATCTGTATTTTTATATCTATCTATCTATTAACTATCGATCTATCATCTCTACCAGCTAGCCATGCTCCCGATTTCCCACTAACACCTCCACTTTCAATCCAATACCACATTGTTTATTCTATCTATGCCCCTCTCCATACTTGTAACTCCTGTCAGAAACCTGGCTTCTATACTTTCACCAGATACTTATTTGCTCAACTCCTCCTTCTGTAACCAAACTCCCGCTGCAGCAGCTGAAGGCTTAGCCCCACACATGCCAGTTCCCCCCCTCCCTCAGGAAGAAGAAAGGAGAAAAGGGGAAGCCAGCACATTACATTTTTAGATGGTAAAATAAAAGATAGAAAATTATAGACCTATTTCCACAAATAGGTGAAGAACTGTGAAGAGTCTGAGGTTTGCCCTCCTTGTAAGCTAACCAGCTAGCCTGCCACAGTGTTCTCGATGCTGGCAGAAAACATGAGACTCCTGGGTCAGAGACAAAGGGCTTTATTACTCACAGAACAGCAGGCAGCATGAGCTTCATGTTTGTGTTGCTTCCCTGTGCCCCCCAAGTCCCAAGAGGGGTTACAGAGGGGCCCAGGTGGATGGTGTGCACATGGCTGAGGAACCCCTCCCTCAGGGAACCGTACTCATAATAGGATGTGAGCAAACATGCCTAGCCGTTGCTCAGAGGAAGACATTATAATAGTGGACTGTGAGCAAACCTGTTCTCCTACCCAGAGGCTTGTATTCACTGTATTTACTTGTATTCTTTATACAAACATACTCAGAAAGGTAGTCTGGAACGAAAGGGCAGTTAGTACTTCTGCTCGTGACAACAGACACACAGAAACAAGAGACATGAAGATCGTTTCCCAGTAACACATTGTCTTCTAAGAAGTTATTTGTAATTCAAAACATATTTTCCTATAGAAATAATGATGGTGGTTTCTGGGCTTTCCTATAGAAATAATATTTAATAATAGATAAATAAATCAGAAATAATGATGGTGGTTTCTGGGCTTACCCGTAAAGGCTTATAGACCATAATATTGCAGAGCTTGAGTGTTGGACCAACAGAAGCAGCTATAGTCTGTGGGGAGACTATTGGATACATGAGAAAAAGTGAAGGGAGAGGTAAAGAGATTAACACCTATGGATCATCTGATATATTTTAGTTGCTTTACATTTTATATTTCATTTTAGCTTTTAGCCAATACTATAAGAAATGATAATGTCCATCCTGCATGTGACAAAGCCAAGACTCAGGAAGGTTAGGAAATTGTTCAAAGCTAATAACGGTTGAGGTGGGATTTAAACCCAGGTCTGTCAGTCTCCACAGTGCCCGCACCCCCCATTACATGACATTTCCACTTCCTGAATACAGGGCCCGCCCTGCTTGAGGTGAAGCTTACCTTGACTTTCTTCCTCCTTGAGTTCTGTGCCCTCCCCCTGTGCCCTGTAACTCCTCTCCTTTACTTTCCGTGGTGCCTCAGTCTTCCCTGAGGTCCCTCCCTGGAAGACCCACCCCAAAATGCCCCTTGATTAAAAATTGCTTCCCACTCTTCATCACCCACTATTGAAGTTTTCAGGTTCTTTTGGGTAGCTGAATTGAGTGCTCAGAGGAAAACAATTGGGTGAAATGGATTCCTTCACAGTTCGAGAATGATTGTCTCTTAACTACTTCTAAAGTATTTTTTTCACCTTTGCCTATGCTTTTCTTCAGTGGAGTGCTGGTTCCAGAAGAGCCCTCACTGATGGGGCTACTGGACATGGGCTGTTGCCTGCAGCGCTGTTAGCAACGAAGCTGTGGACAAAAGTCCTGTGAAGACCTGGCATTGAAATGTCATTAGTTTTTCTCTAATGCCCTTTTTCTGTTCTAGGATCTCATCCCAGATGTCATATTATATTTAGCGGTCATGTCTCCTTAGGCTTCTATGGGCTGTACCGGTTTCTCAGACTTTCTTTGTTCTTGATGACCTTGACAGTTTGAGGAGTACTGGTCAGGTATTTTTTAGCATGTCCCTCAATTTGGGTTTGTCTGATGTCTTTCTCATGGGGTTACGGGTTGTTTTTGGGAGGAGGACCACAGAGGCAAAGTACTATTCTCATAATATCATATATCATATTGTATTATTTCATATCATATCATATCATAGTACATACTGTCAACGTGACTTCTCACTATTGATGTTAATTAACTCTGATCTCTGGTTGAGAGAGTGTTTATCAGGTCTCTTCACTATAAAGTTTCTCCTCCACCCCCTTTCTGTACTGAACTCTTTGGAAGCAAGTGAATAAGTATAGCCTACATGTAAAGGGTGGGGAGTTATACTCCTCTTTCTTGAGGGGGAGCATCTACATCAATTATTTGAGGTTCTTCTGTATGGGAGATTTAACTTTTCTTATTTATATATTTGGGTATTTATTTGTTATTTATTCAATCAGGTATTTATTTCAGTATTGACTCCTGAATATGTATTTTATATGTTGGGTTATAATATGGTACTACATCATTATTCTTGTTTTTGCTCAAATTGTTCCAGTTTCGGCCAGCAGGCATGCTTTCAGCTGACTCCTGCCTCCCTTTGACATACTCCCATCATTTAGTTTTTTGAGTATTTCCTTACTTTTCTACCACCGCCAGATGCTCCTGACCCAGCCCTAGAATCAGCCATTTCTCCAGTGACCAGGCCAGGATAGCCACAGTTTGTGCGAGAAATATGTCTATAGTAAGGGGGTAGGCCTATGCAGCATTCACAACTGTGGAAGGATAGAGAAAAAGTGAGAATGATGGAAGTCTGTGGGGAGGGGAGCTTGGAGGTGGGGTGGAGTGGAGACTTACTTTCCATGCACACTCTTGTTTTCTCTGAGTGTTGCTCCATGCACACACATTACCCCCTTAAAAGACAGGTTGAAGAGGAGAAGGGTAGGAAGTGGCTCTGGAGGGTGAATGGAAAGAATCTAGCGCTCACATGGTCTCCTTTGCATTGTCTACTTGGCTTTACTTTCTTTTCTTCTTCATTTCCTCCTTCAAGAGTGTGTGCTGCAGGGCGCCTGGGTGGCTCAGTCGGTTAAGCGACTGCCTTCGGCTCAGGTCATGATCCTGGAGTCCCGGGATCGAGTCCCGCATCGGGCTTCCTGCTCAGCAGGGAGTCTGCTTCTCCCTCTGACCCTCCCCACTCTCATGTGCTCTCTCTCATTCTCTCTCTCTCAAATAAATAAATAAAATCTTTAAAAAAAAAAAAGAGTGTGTGCTGCATTCATTAAGTCTGTCTGTATTTGTGCAGCCACAGTGCAATAATGTGGAGACCATTTTTGAGGAGCTCTGTCCTAAAACACACTTACCTTTTTGTTTAGGTGACCAAGTGGCCCCTAGGAAAGCAAGGGCTGCTGTATGACCGGAGCTGGATGGTTGTGAACCACAATGGTGTGTGTCTGAGTCAGAAGCAGGAGGCCCGGCTCTGCCTGATCAAGCCCTTCATTGACCTGCAGCAGAAGATCATGGTCATCAAAGCCAAAGGTGTGAAAACTGGGTTCATTTTCACAAATCAACTGTCAAGAGTAGCTTTTATACGCCTGTGAAGGTAAAATAATAGGTTTTCCTCTACCAAATATTAAAATAATCCTAAAGTAAGTCCAATGTTGTCTAAGAGACCACACAAAGTTCTTGCTCCTTGTGTTTTGAGAAATCTCAGGAGCGAGGTAAAGATCTGACAAATCACTCAGAAAATAAAGAAGTATAAAATTTAAAATTATGTCTTTTCACTTACATTCCCTTTATTTCAGTCACTTGTCATAATACATACTCAAGCTTTAATTCTTCCTTGTTGACTTTTTGTTATGAACTATCTAACATATATAAAAGTATAGATCAGCTCTGTCCAATGGAACTTTATGTGTTGATGGAAATGTGTAATATCTATATTGTCCACATTGGTAGCCACTGGTTACATGTGGCTACTGAGCACACGAAATGTGGCTAGTGGGAAGTGCACAGGTCAGTAGTGTTTTTGTATGTTCACGAGGTTGTGCAACCATCACCACTATCAACTTCAGAACATTTTCATCTCCATAAAAGAGAAACTTCGTAGCCATTAGTAGTCACTCCCCATCGCCAGCCTCATCCCTGACCCCCGGCAACCACTAATCGAATTTCTGTTTCTATGGATTTGCCTATTCTGGATGTTTTGTGTAAATGGAATCACACAATATGTGACTGGCTTCTTTCGCTTAGCACCATGTTTTCAAGGGTCATCTATAGTGTTGAATAATATTCCATTGCATGGATATATCATTTTGAAAAATCTATTTAGTAGTTGATGGATATTTAGGTTGTTTCCACTTTTTGGCTATTAGAAATCATGCTGCTGTGAACATTTGTGTACAAGTACAAGTTTTTGTGTACAAGTTTTATGTGGCCATATGTTTTCCATTCTCTTAGGTATGTACCCTAGGAGTAGAATTGCTGGGTCATGTTGGAACTGTATGTTCAGCATTTCCAAGGTGGCTGCAACACCATTTTACATTCCCACCAGCAATGCACGGTGGTTCTCATTTCTCCATGTCCTCAACACCTGTTATTTTGTTGCTGTTTTTTTTTTTTTAAAGATTTTATTTATTTATTTGAGAGAGAGAGAATGAGAGACAGAGAGCATGAGAGGGAGGAGGGTCAGAGGGAGAAGCAGACTCCCCGCCGAGCAGGGAGCCCGATGTGGGACTCGATCCCTGGACTCCAGGATCATGACCTGAGCCGAAGGCAGTCGCTTAACCAACTGAGCCACCCAGGCGCCCCTGTTGCTGTTTTTCAGTAGTCATTGTAGTGGGTGTGTAGTAGTACCTCTGTGGCTTTGATTCGCATTTCCTTAATGACTAATGATGTTGACTATCTTTTCTTGGGTTTATTGGTCATCTGTATATCTTCTTCAGAAAAATATCTCTTCAAATTCTTTGCTTATTTATTTTTGAATTATTGAGTTGTAAGAGTCCTTTCTGTATTCTGTATACAAGTCCCATTTCAGATCGATGATTTTCAAATATTTTCTCTCATTGTGTAGGTTGTCTTTTTACCTTCTTGATGGCTCCATTTTACTTTTAATCTGTCTGCCTGTATCACAATATTTAAAGTGAGTTTCCTGTATCCAGCATAGAGTTGGCTTGTGCTTTTTTATCCACTTTGACAATCTGTGTATTTTTATTGGTGTGTCCTGTTGGAATTTTGATTGTAAAATCACATATTTTGTAGTCATATGTTTGTAATCATATTTTGATTGTAATATCATATATGAATTTCAAATGAATTTATGTCATACATTGAGTCTTTTATTTATAATAGTGTCTCTCTCATTTAAGACTTCTTCAATTGCTCCAAATTTTAATATTTTCCAGAAACTTTTACATTTTTTTTCTATGTAATAGTTTTTTTAAATTAATGAATGAATTTATTTTTGAGAGGGAGAAAGAGAGAGAGAGAGAGAGCAGTGCGGAGCCTGACGCGGGGCTCAATTTCACAACCCTGAGATCATGACCTGAGCCAAAATCAAGAGTCAGACACTTTACTGATTGAACTGCCCAGGTGCCCCACTATGTAATAGTTTATTGGAATATTTTTAATACTATCTTTTTTCTTTTTTAGAGATTTTATTTGTTTTTTTTTGAGAGAGAGTGAGAGAGCAAGAGATAGAGCATGAGCAGGGGAGAGAGGAAGAAGCAGGCTCCCCACTGAGCAGGGAGCCTGACACGGGGCTCCATCCCAGGATGAGCCGAAGGCAGATGCTTAACCTACTGAGCCACCCAGGCACCCTAATACTATCTTTTTTCTATTAAATATTTTAATTGGTTATTAATGAACATAGAAATGCTATTGATTTTTGTATATTAATGTTTTCCCCTGTACTTTTTCTGAATTCCTGTTAGTTTTATTAGTTGATCTGAAGATTTTCTCACATATTCTGTGTGAATAGGCATATCATCTTCTAATAATAATAGCTTCATTTCTTTCTTTCTGATTTTTATTACTCTTCTTTCTTTTTCTTATCTTACTGCATTGTCTTAGCCTGCTTGTATAATGGTGAAGCAGTGATGGAAAAATCCTTCTTTATTACTGATCTGAATAGAATGCTTTTAAAGTTTCAAAAATAAGAATGATGCTTACTGTAGGTTTTTGATAGATTTGTTTTACCAAGCTGAAATAGTTCTTTTCTTATTTAGTCAAATGATGACTAATAGTCAATGCTTATTGAATGCTTTTTATGCATCTCTTGGTTATCATATTTTTTTCCTATAGTCTATTAGTGTGATGTCTTATAGTAGTAAATTGTTTAGTACTAAATTGTCCTTGGACTTTGGGGGGAAACAGTACTTGGCAATGACTTTTTGATACATTGATGGATTTGGTTTGCTAATATTTTGTTTAGTATTTTTGTACCTATATATTAGTGAGATTGATACATCACCTTCTTTTTCTGTTCTTTTCTTATTTAAGTTCAGGTATCCAGGATATTAACATACAAAAAGAATTGAGTAGATTGCTTCTCTTTCTTTCTAGTCTCTGAAGCATAAAAATATGTATCATGATTATGTAGGGTTTATCTCAGAATGTAAAGAATGGGAGAGAGAAAGAAAACAAATATCTAATAACTTCCGCTCCAAATTAGCAGCATTTTGTGAGGTGGTGTGATGTCCCCGCCCACCATGGATCAGATATTCTGCCCACTTGCAGGGGTGGGGTAAGGGCATCCTTTGGCAATGCATGACAATACAAATTGAATAAGAAACAATAAAACAAGACATTATAATGGTCTCATGCATGTGACTTGTCACTCCCAAAGGTTTTAGGCATCTTGAGTCCAGAGGTCAGGCTCTTTTATTTCTCTGTCTCTCTGAGCTGAGCACAGGGCTTAGTACATATGGAAAGAACTCACTTCCCGTGAACTTTGTTGGGGGCCCTTGAGTTCAATTCATGCATGGATCCCAGATTTTGTTGCCTTAACCAGAGGCCTGCAACGACCTTCAGAAGGCCACTGAAGACCAAAGATCCTGAGTGATTTATTTAGAGCCTTGTGTAAGGAGAGAAAGAGGCTGAGTACAGGCCCCCCACTGGCTGCCCAGGGAGTGTCCTTGTCCACATGCTGTCCTCTCTGCTCTGGTTACTTCCTCATAACCAGTGTTCCAAGCTCATTTTACTGCTCTCCCCTGTGGGTGCGTACCTGGCACTGTGCCGTTCTTCCATGCACACCCTTTTTTAAAAAAAATTTATTTGACAGAGAGAGACAGCGAGAGAGGGAACACAAGTAGGGGGAGTGGGAGAGGGAGAAGCAGGCTTCCCGCGGAGCAGGGAGCCTGATGCGGGGCTCGATCCCAGGACCCTGGATCATGACCTGAGCCGAAGGCAGACGCTTAACGACTGAGCCACCCAGGCGCCCCATGCACACCCTTTTGACAGGGCAGTCTATGATTACTCAGCACAGCACATTCCTTCTCCAAACTTCGGGAACATTCTGGATTAGTTCTTCTGGCTTTCCCCACACAGGGGCAAGAGTATGGAACTGGCTGTGCATGTGTAAGGTGCAGAGGAGCAGGGAACACAGTTCATGGAATACTTAGTACTCAAATTGTTGCATCTCTGTCTTTGTCGTGGTGAAAGCCCCGTGGTGATGGGCAGGGTGTAAGCGGCAGGCATGATCCAAAGCTGGTGATATGCCCATTTGTTATGCTCTGTGTGATGAAGAAGGACTGGGATGGGCAGGGATGCAGGTGTGCAGGACATGCGCTTGCCTGAGGGACAGGTTGGGTCATGCAGGTGAGCAGCGTGACTGGCAGCAGTGCTGAGAGGGCCGGAGGGCACAGGTGGGTCACACAGGAGGATCTCCTGCTTCTCATGTCCACAGAGTAGGGGCCACCACACAGTCAACTCAGGTGTCTTGGCTTCATGCCTTTCCCTGGACTCTTAAGGACTCAGAGGACAAGGACTGCAGAGTAGCAGACCGCCTCAGCAGTTCCAGCCTTTACCAAAGGTCTTTCACTCCTTCACGGCATTGGATCAGTTTCCTCTTGTTTCATCCACGTTATTTCACTCTGATTTTATTTAAAGAATTAATAGCACTTTAGCTGGGTAATGGGTCCATGCGTGTTAACTATTATTCTTCTTTATTTTTTTTTTTAAAGATTTTATTTATTTATTTGACAGAGAGGGACACAGTGAGAGAGAGAACACAAGCAGGGGGAGTGGGAGAGGGAGAAGCAGGCTCCCCGCAGAGCAGGGAGCCTGATGCGGGACTCGATCCCAGGACGCTGGGATCATGACCTGAGCTGAAGGCAGTCGCTTAACCAACTGAGCCACCCAGGCGCCCTATTATTTTTCTTTAAACTGTTGCATACATATGCTGTATACTCCTTCATACTAATGATATGCATAACAGTTAAAGAAAAAAAAGTTTCCCAACCCCACTGACATAGTAACAGTTTTATTCCTATCTATCTATCAATCAATCTATCTATCTATCTAGATAATGATGATAAGCACAGGAGTCCAATTTGATGCTGCCTCCCAGGGGCTATTGAGAATTAACACTCTACACAGATATTTTTACAGAATGAGCCTTCATGCCTGCCTATTTCTAAAGGACTTAAGGTAGCTTAGAAAACAATGACCTTGGGATGTGGAGTTGTTCAGAGGTAGAGAAATCTTTTTAGGGATTTATAGTGTTCCAGCTACTGGGGGTGTGACTGCTCAAGTGCAGCCTTCTTTGAGAAGGCTCTTTGATGTTCATACTGTTGGTGGTCATGAGCATGCAAAAGAGAATCTCTGTGTTATAAAGAGATTTCGAAGATCTGGCCAATTATTTGATCCAACCAATTTCCGGGGTCATTACAATTCTTGTATATTTCATGATAATGGACTTTCATTTAAATAGTTGTTCTTTTTGCCTGATGATAAATCTGTCTCTAACCTTTGTTCATTAGGGATGGAGCCTATAGAGGTGCCTCTTGAGGAAGACGGTGAACAGGCTCAGATTTGCCAAAGCAAGGTCTGTGCGGACAGGTGAGACTGCAGCAGGTGAAAATCTCAGGTCCGTCTGCAGGTGGCACAGAGGGGGAAGAGAGCAATGCCCTGTAGATGGGTCCTCCGCTGCACCCCCCATCCAGTCAGCTGCTCCTTACCCCTCATGAACTCCACTCTGGTCACACTGCCCCCCGCTGTTCTTCAAACCTACCAAACATGCTCCTTCCTCAGGATGCCAGCATAGAGAGAAATGTAGCCATTTAGGGATACCTGCTGTTTTTTTATGAGGCTCATTCCTGGTTCTACATTTCATTTAGCTGCATTTGAGAGAAATGCTATTTTCTGGCTCATAAAGAGGTAGTTAGGCATCTTCTGCTCAGAACCATAAGTGCTCCGATTGATGAGAATGGACTTCCATTCAATCTCTCAAAGCATTGGAGAGAAAGTGCAACTAAATGAGGTTTCATTCTACACTTCCCTTTCCAGACACAGATAGGCAGTTATTTGATCCAGTAAAAATTAAGGATATGACAGGTTTTCCATTCTATCTTGTAATCCCAATATAGGTTATTAGCAATTTTGCATTATAAATTCTGGTGATGTGTAGATTTTAGAACAATTTTTTAAAAATTTAAATGCTTTAAATTATATTTAAAAAGTCTCTAAGATTGCAGAGTTAAAAAAGAGCTGGATCAATAAATGTACTTCTATTGGTAACTTGAAGGCATAGCATTCTTTTCACAAACCAAACCCATTATTCCATGTGGTCTGGCCATGAGGGAAAATATTAGTCAGGCCCATAGTAAAAATCCTGAACGTAAGTCTGGGTTCAAGGGCTTCTTAAAGCAAAGTACCGCTCTGGAAGCTCTCACATTCTAAGCTCTGTGGTATTAGTGGCAAAAAATAATATAAACAAGGATTTTCAAGATGAACTTCCAAAGCTTTCTATCTGATCCGAAAGCTTTGCACAAGCCCCAGCCCTCAGGTCTCCCCCGCATTGGCCATCTCCCCGCAGCTTCCTGAGCACGTTTTCACTGTAGGCTTCTCTCCCTGGGACGCAATATCATATTACATTATATTTATTACATTGTATTATTTTGCAATCTAACTTTTTTGCTATTTAGATTATTATTTAATGGAATATTAAAGAACATTCACTCCCCTCCTTTTTTTCTCTCCCTCAGGGTCAATACTTATAATTGTGGACAAAAAATTTCGAGCTGGTTGTCAAGGTTTTTTGGCCGTCCATGTCAACTGATAAAACAAAGTTCAGACTTTCAAAGAAGTGCAAAGAGACGGGGCAAAGGTATCACATTTGGGGTTGGTTCTTAGGGGACAGGAACTTGGGTTTACCCTGGCGTACACCCAAATCAGCCCATGGAATGGATTTACAGGGCGACTTGCTCATGCGCAGAAAGCAGGGTGGTCTGCAGGACCCACGTGTGGTCTCCAGAATGACGCCAAGGAGGTGGAGGTGGGCTTCCAGCCAGTCGCCCCGCCTCGGACAAGCACTCGGTCTCAGTCCTCCCTGTTTCAGAGCACAGTTTCACTGGGTTACATAAAAACAGCAGTAACTTGCCATGTCCTCAGATTGTATGTGGGAACAAGACAACCCAGGTTCCAGTCTCGGCTCTGCCACATGGCTGTGGGAGCTTGGCAGACCTTGAGCCTCGTGGTGCCTCGGCTGGTGTAGACCTCAACTCCTTCGACTTGTAAAAGTGCTCAGAGTTTTTCCTGCCAGAGCTATTGTTAGCTGAAGTGAGACAGCAGAGAAGAAAGTACCTGAAAGTTAACGGTACCACATGGGAAGAAGAGATCAGTTTCGGGTGTCTGCTCACGCGTCACCCTCTCAGGGAAGCCTTGCTTGACGGCTCTCCTTAGAAGCAGAACCTCTTCAGTTCATTCCCTGTTTTATTCTTCTGTGTGGTACTTTTCCCATCCGAGAGGCCATGCATTTTACTCAGTTATTCTGTTTATGGGATTGTGATAGATTGTAAGCTCTGAGGGGACAGGGATTTTTGTATGCTTTGTTCAGTGCTGCATCCCCCGTGCTCAGAACAGCACTGGGCACATAATAGTTGCTCAATAAATACTAGATGAATGAATGGATGAATGCGTCATTGCCACATTGTTGGTCTGTGTAGGGATGACCTGGCTTAGGGACTAGCTCCCAGAGAGACTGGCTTAGAAATCCGAGAGTAGCATTTTGACAGTATGGGGACCAGTGGCTGGATCGAGGGATCACCTGCACGGGTGAACCTATGAATCCCTGAAAACGTATGGTAGAGAGAGGATTCAAAGGATGTAATGATCTACTTGCACTTTTGGAAGTGTTGGCAGTTGGTCATGTCAGAATCTGTTCAATAATTTGAGTTGCTATGTGATGGAGAAGGGGAATAAATATGTGCTCAGCTAATTGAGGAGATGAACTGGTGGAGTTTGGGCACGGGTGAGCTTAGAGACATGATGAAAGGGGAGAGAGAAATGGGCAATTCTATGAGTAGGGACATGCAAGGAGTGGGGCTCCGCAAGACCTGGGCCACCATAGAAATGAGCTGATAGGATTAGCTCTGATCATTCCTAGCGCCTCCTGTCTACCTGGGGCTCAGCTGGGTCTTCAGGAGGCTGGCTCAGATTTTGAAGCAATGGTTGTGGTCCTTCGAGATCTAAGTTTAGAGACAATGGCTTATCAGTAGGCACTGACACCAACATAAAGGTCACAATAAAGGGCAAAGGGCATGGGTGTGGGGGCGGCATCCTCTACACCTGGAGTGAGTCACGGAGGGCTTCAGGGAGGAGGTAATTTTGGAGCTGCATCTTAACGTAAGATAGGAGCTTTCTAGGCAGAGAGAGGCAGGAAGGTTAGTCGGGAGCAGAATGGCAGGGCTTGGCATTTCATGGGCCCAGAGCAGGGCTTAGGAAGGGTTGAATGTGGGTAGGGGCGCCCTGGGGCAGAGCTGGGGAGAAGAGATGAATGTTTGGCTGAGGAGGCAGTGAGTACCATCTTGTGGTTGGGGGCACTCACTAAAGAACTCTAAGCTGAGGAGTTTTGTGATGCCACATGTGTTAGAAAGACACTCTTGGTGCGGTGTGGAGGCTGCATCACAGAGGGAGGTGGGGGGTACAGGGCAGGAGGCAAGGCTGGAGGTGGCAGCGGCTGTCCTAGTGGGAGATGGGGACCTGGGTGAGGCAAAGGGAGGTGCCGGGGGAAGTCTGTCCCCGGCATGATACAGTGCTGGGGAGTGTCAGCTTGAGAATATTAAACCGCACAGATGCCATTTATGGTAGAGAGGTCTCTGATGGGCTAGGCCACTGGTCTTTGAACATTTTTAGGTTGGTACACCCGAGAGGAGCTTTTTTAGAGTTACACTACCTCCTTGTACATTTTTAGGTTGTCATCTAAAGTGGCCAGTGGAATCTCAATATTTAGTGGTTTGATTCTCAAGGGTATTCATTAAAAAAAAAATATATATATATGTATGGGCAAACTGCCTTTTAATCGTCAGAAATTTTCTTTCTTTCTTTTTCCTCTTCAACTTATATTTCCATTCCACTTCCTTGACAGCATTTTATTTTAGTGTTATATATTTCATGCTTGAAAATCTTTCCTTGGCGCACCTGGGTGGCTTAAATGGTTAAGCGTCTGCCTTCGGCTCAGGTCATGATCTCAGGGTCCTGGGATCGAGCCCGGCATCAGGCTCCCTGCTCAGCGGGAAGCCTGCTTCTCCCTCTCCCACTCCCACCACCTGTGCGCTCTTGCTCTCTCTGTTAAATAAATAAATAAAATCTTAAAAAAAAATCTTTCCTTGATCACTCTATCATTGTTATCTGAAACTACAATTATATATAAATTGAAATGTATACACATTTTTCAAATTTACTGTGATCATAAGAGTCTACGTGTTAGGAGATATTTTCTAGGTTGAGTCTTTAATAGTACACAGTTTATCAAAGCAACACATGTATTATAAATTTTGAAAAATAGTTAATAAACATAAAGGGAAAACATTGTTGAAAATGAATCTCTTAATGAGATGCCTGGGCGATCCTCCCCCCTCCCCCCACCATTTATTCCCGTGTCCCTGAATGACTGTCACCTGTGGCCGGAAAAGCTGGTGCTCAGCACTGATTCTTCTCTGGAAAACCTTATTTAAGTCAGATAAAAAGCTGGGGATGAAAGGAATTTGGTGAACGCACTGTCACTCAAACCTTCCTTCTGAGGCACATGATTAAAGCACAGGGATCTCCCATTATGGTGACTCGAATCATCTGTCTCTTGGCCACTTAATTAGGTTGGGCAGTTCTGTGTAGAGTGAGGAATGGGAACCCATCTGACCTGCAGGAGGCTCATTCACTCACTCTGCTTTAGAGGCTTTTATTTTCTCAGCACAGACCCCAGGGCTTTGAATGGAGCTTTTGTTTTCCACCCCGGAGAGGTTTAGTCCCCAGTGGCAATGCGCCTTAGGAGAGGTGAGTGAGCCTTTCTCTGAAGTTCGAGAAGGGCCTTTGTGGAGGGGGCTGGGATTCCAGCTCCCTTCCCTGACGCAGCCATTTTAGCAAAGAGGACCTATGGAAGTAGAGGGTCTGGAAAGCAATTCTCTCTCTCTCTTTTTTTCATTCTTTTATTTATTTATTTATTGGCATAAAATTTCTTATTTTATTACCTTTCTTTTTTAAAATTTAATTTAATTTTATTATGTTATGTTAGTCACCATACAATACATCATTAGTTTTTGATGTAGTGATCCATGATTCATTGCGTATAACAGCCAGTGCTCCATTCAGTATATGCCCTCTTTATTACCCATCACCAGGCTAACCCATCCCCCCACCCCCTCCCCTCTAAAACCCTCAGTTTGTTTCTCGGAGTCCATAGTCTCTCATGGTTCGTCTCCCCCTCCGATTCCCCCACCTTCATTTTTCCCTTCCCTCTCCTAATATCCTCCATGTTATTCCTTATGTTCCACAAATAAGTGAAACCATATGATAATTGACTTTCTCTGCTTGACTTATTTCACTTAGCATAATCTCCTCCAGTCCCATCCACGTCGATGTAAAAGTTTCTCTTAAAAGTATCCATTCTTGTGTACTCTGGGTTCCACGAACTTGGTTTGGAGACCGCTAACTTGGCCTTGGCCCAGCAGACCTTTTTTCTCAACATCTCGTTAAAGACAGTGACGGCCAGCCAACAAATGGTTGACAGAAGCTGCTAGCGGTTCTGGGCACACTTGATACTTTCTTTTATGAGTTTTTAATTTGTTTTCCTTCCAGTAGTTTTAAAACTTGTATTCTTTCTTTCTTTCTTTTTTAAAGATTTATTTATTTGAGAGAGCGAGTGAGTGCCTGGGTTGGGGGGAGGGGCGGAGGGTGAAAGAGAATCTCAAGCTGACTCCGTGCTGAGAGCCTGCTGCGGGGCTCCATCTCACGACCCTAGGCCCCTCTTTCGACTGTTTTGGGGAAGTCCCCCAACTCCACCTCCCTCCCATCTCTCCTCTAAATGTTGTCTCCAGGTCTTTTTTGCTGGACTAATTTCACTTCACCATTTTATTATTATTTTTTTTCCAGATTATTAACAGAGTATTCTATGAGCTCGTTTTCTTTCTGTGTCTGAGAGATTTGGGCCATGCTTACAACATTTTTATTATTTCCAGGACATCATTTTTCCCTTGTAGAAATAGTCTCTTCTTTTTAAAAATGCAAGCTAATGGAAGCATGATTCATTTGCATTCTGAGAAAGCAACTCTTCTTTTTAAATTTATTTAAACTTTTTATTGAAGTGTAAGTGACATATAACATTATATTAGTTTCAGATGTACAACATAATGACTTGATATTTGTATATATTGAGAAACAATCACCACAATAAGTCTGGTTAACATCTGTCACTGTATACAGTTACACATTTTTTCTTGTTATGAGAACTTTTAAGATTTACTCTCTTAGCAACTTTCAAATATGCAGTATAGTGCTATTAACTACAGTCACCATGGCGTACATTATATCCCTATGATGTATTTATTTTATAACTAGAAGCTTATATGTTTTGACTCTCTTAACCCATCTTGCCTACCCCCACTCCCTGCCTGTTAACAACCAATCTGTTCTCTGTATCTATGAGCTTGTTTTTTGTTTGTTTCAGATTCCACATACAAGTGAGCTCCTGTGGCGTCTCTGTCTGACTTATTTCATTTAGCATAATGCCCTCAGCGTCCATCCATGTTGTCACAAATGGCAAGATTTCATTTATTTTATTTATTCATTCATTTTAGAGAGAGAGAGAGAGTGCATGCAGGGGGAGGAGCAGAGGGGGAGGGAGAGAATCTCTAGCAGAGAGATGCAGGGCTCCATCTCACGACACTGAGATCATGACCTGAGCCAAAACCAAGAGTCAGACACTTAACCAACTGTGCCACCCAAGCGCCCCAAGATTTCATTCTTTTTCGTGGCTGAATGTATACATATATACATGTATATGTGTTTGTCACATCTTCTTTGTCCATTCATCCACTGATGGATACTTAGATTGTTTAAAATACTCCATCACTTTTAGATCAGTCTGTGGGTCCAACAGCCACCCTTTCTCTGGTGAATGAAGCACAGTATTTGCTGATAAACAGATCCAGTGTTTTGGAGCTCCAGCAGCAATTAAATGCCAGGTAAGATCCTTTGCCTTGGGAATAGCAGACAGGTGTAACCACGTGACTCTGGCAGTGAGCCACGGAGTCCATGGAGTGGACTGGGGAGTCATGGAGTCCACATGAGAGAGCGAGGCTCTGGGAAGTTACAAAGCCCTTAGGTCCAGTTCCCACGTCTCTCTTGATGCCTTCATGATGCTTAGTCAACCCCAAGTCTCATTTTTTAATCATTCTATTTTTAACATTTGCTTTAATTGAATTGAACTTGACCCAATTTTGTTGCCCACCCTTCCACCACCCCCTGTCCCCTAGGAGCCTTGCCCTACTTCCACAGTCAATTTTGAGTGAAAAGAAGAGTGGTTATGAAGGCTTTTAGAGTTGTAGCTACAGATATTATTTGTTTGTATCATCAGACAGAACTGGCATCGCTGCCTGCCTCCTCCCATCCAGTGTTTTCTAAGGGCCCTGACATATTAGCGGGTCAGCTTTAGAAAGGATTCGCTCAACCCCCTTCATTGTTCTTTAGAGGAAATTGAAGTACCAAGGTAATCAGACCATTAGGGCAAAAAAAGTCACCCCATTTTTACATGAGAGCTGGGACTGGCTACTCATCCCTAGTCCACAGGCCAGGAGGGGGTGCACGCACCTGTCACCATGAGCCCGGGATCCTATGACTTTCACATGCCATGTGGTCCTGGTTATGAGTATCACAAACATCTACAAATATAGCTTAATAAAAATGACAAAGATGGACTGTTTGTAGTAACTCCTGTTTATAGTCATTGGCAAAACCACGCAACAGAGTTCCCTGGCCATGGCCCAGCTCGCCCTCCTTGGTACATAAGTTTGATGCAGCTGCAGGGTCCCTGGGTGTTCACTGAGCTGTCCAGGCACCGTGACACTCCTCCTCAGGTCCCCAGAGCCCTGGAGAGAGTAGGGCAGAAGTCGTCTGGGATTCGTGGTGTGCAAAACTAGGAGGTGGAGACAGGCTTGCTGCAGTCCTGGTTCCTACCAGGAGGGGACCATATTTCCTACCAGCTGGTTGAATGCAGGGCTGGGGAGCAGGGAGTAGGTGGGACAGGTAAGAGGACCAGCCTGGGCCTAGTACCCAGAAGGGTCGCTGGGGGCTCTGGTTGGTGTGTCTCTGTTCTACTTTCAAATTTGATGGACTCAATGATGCATATGCTGACCACGATAGCTTTTGAACATAAAATTTTTCTTTTTACACAGCACAAAAGAAGGGTTTGTAACCTGGAAGGTAATCCGGAATCAAAGGATTTTAGGACTGGGAAGTGCCAGCCCTCGCATTTCAGATGAGGAAATTGTCATTCTCGTCGGTCATGGGAGTTGCACATAGTGGCAAAGCTAGACGTGGTTCTCCCTGCTCCTGGCTTTTCACACACCATTCCCTGCTTGGAAGGGGATGGGGATATAGCCTTAGCCTCCACCAGAGCCTACAGGTCTATTTCCAGGGAAAATTCCAATCATACTTAAGAATCTCCCACCAACTTAAAAATATTTTCTTGTTGAAGCACAACAAAGCACAAAAATCATAAGTCCATAGCTCAGTGAATTTTTACAGATGTATATGCCCATGTAACCACCCCCTAGATCAAGTAGAGAACATTTCTAGTAAACCAGAAACCTTCCCCTCTTAGTCAGCCCTACCGAACGGTCACCACTATCCTGGCTTTGTTCACATACATAGTTTCACCTGTTCTTGAACCCTGTATAACGGGATCATACAGTGGGTTCTTTTGCTTAAGTTTTCAGACGCTTTATTTCAGTGCTTTTTCCCTTGGGGACGGGGGTGGATGGAGGTGCAGAGAGTCATTTTATAAGGCCTCATGGCAGTAAACAAAAATCGTAAACAAGAATTATAAAAATGGTATATGTTAGTTAAAACTGCAAACAGGTTGGAAGTTAGGAAGCAAATTTGTTTTTACTGAGATATAAATGACATAAAATATTAGTTTCAGATGTACAATATAATGATTCAATATTTATATACATTGAGAAATGATCACCACGATAAGTTTGGTTAACATCTGTCGCCATACATAGTTAACAATTATTTTTCTTGTGATGAGAGCTTTTAAGATTTTCTCTTAGCAACTTTCAAATATGCAGTACAGTGTTAATAACCACAGCCATCGTGCTGTACATTACATCCCCGTGACGTATGTGTTTTATAACTGGAAGCTTGTACCTTTCGACTCCCTTCACCCATTTTTACCTGCTCCGACCCCCACCTCTGGTAATCATCAGTCTGTCCTCTGTGGGAAATAAATACTAAAATCTCCCATATGTACTCATTGGTGCTTTATGATGTCCTAATATCCAAAAAGAGTATGAGCTCTTGAAACATTTTAGGTCCTTGGTAAGTAAGCCTGTTGATGCTCCTTAAATGCCTCATCTGGACTCACCTTGTAGAACTGGTATTTTGTAGAAGTTGGTTCACTTGACCCCCGTTCACTTGGTTTCCAGAGTCATTCATCTCCAGCTAAGATCTACTCACCCTTTGCTCCGCTTCTAGGAGGTGGGACTATCTCCCAGGGGACACCATCGAGGTCTGTTTAACAGCTGGGTGTCTGCTGGCCTTCCACTCGTGGTAGAAGCTTGTTCTAATCATCTAGGACTCTGACCAGAGGACAGTTGGTGAAGTCAGGCATCTAGTGCTAGAAATGTTGAACAATTACAACTGTGCCATTATCCACCCCTCCCCACTTCCCCCCTTTTTGGTATGTCTTAAGCAGTGATGAGCATGGAAAGGAAGAATTATTCCCAATGAAAGACCTCATCTCACGGTTCCGTGCCAATATTATTACCAGTGGAACAAGGGCTTTTGAAGAAGAGAAGTGGGATGGGATTTCAATTGGTTCCTTGCATTTCCAGGTGAGTTGCGGGAAGTTCAGTTCCTTCCTCAAGGGTTGCAAATGGAAATTGGCCTCTATTTGAGGCCAGGAGGGCGGCAGGCGGGAATCCCTCTCTGTCTTTGACTCTGCCTCGCAAAACCTCAGCAGGAGGGTTTGTGACATATGCAGTCTCGTACTCCCTCTGGAAGGACCCATCGCTTATTCGCCACGAGCAGTCCGTTTCCCACTGGGCGGTGCTCGCGGGCTTAGTGCACCTCCACCTCACCATTATGTTTAGGCTTAAACTCTGGTTCCTTAGAATGCTGTGTCTGTGAGAACTTCATCCTGTTGGAACCCAGTGGACTTTCCTGGTGCTTGTGGAGGAGGACCCAGACGCCTAGCGGTCCTCGGTGCCCATGGCCACTCCACCTTCTTCCCTCGCTCTGCCTTCTGGCCTCACTGGCCCTTGTAGAGGAGCTTGTCATCAGAGGCAAAGCCCGGGCTGCCCTCTCTCCCCAACCTCTGAGCTCCCCAAATCATGTGGTAGGCCTGAACGATGGGAGGAAGTCTTAGGCTAAAACCTGCATTCTTGGGCGCCTGGGTGGCTCAGTCGTTAAGCGTCTGCCTTCGGCTCAGGTCATGATCCCAGGGTCCTGGGATCGAGTCCCACATCGGGCTCCCTGCTCAGCAGGAAGCCTGCTTCTCGCTCTCCCACTCCCCCTGCTTGTGTTCCTGCTCTCGCTATCTCTCTGTCAAATAAATAAATAAAATCTTTAAAAAAAAAAAAAACAACCTGCATTCTTCATTGGAGCCCATCAGGGCCCCTGAGCCCTGAGTCCTCTGACCGCCTCGGGGAGCTCACCAGCCCTCCCCCTGCCTGCCATCCCACCCTTCTCTCCATCCCCTAAACATGCCAAGCTTCCTGTCTCAGCGCCTCTGCCCCTGCTGTCCCTTCTGCCTGGCATGCTCTTCCTGCGGCCACTGCAGGGCCTCCACTCAGATGTCACCTCCTTGGAAAGGTCCGACTCTGCAGAGCACCTGCTTATTCCTTCAGAGCACACAAGGGTGGGGCCCAAGTGTGTTTTGTTCCCTGCTGTCCCTCTAGGGTCCAGAACAGCCCTGGTCCAGAGTCAGTGCTCAGTAACTGTTGAGAGAATGAATAGACAGGAAAGATAAGGAATAGCTAGGAATGGAACAGAATGTGTACAGAATGTGCCCAGTTCTTCAGTGGGGGGTGAAACGATTTTGATAGTCGTGTTATTAATCGATGGTATAACTGACTACAATGGGCTTCCTTGTGTCCCAGCTCTGCACTTGGAAGGAGCACCACTGTAATATCCAGAAAAGCAGTCAACAAGAATTGAAATCTTTCTTGAAGAATGTCACAAGTTTGAGCTTTCGGAGGGCAGTTAAATTGCATGGCACAAAAAAGTCCTAAAGAATTTCTTTTATCCATTTAACTCCCCAAACTTCCTCTTATCCGGACAGCTGCTTCCCCTTGAAGAAAGCAATCTCTTCTCTCTGTGACATTCACTCCCACAGACCTCTCCCTGGCACCAGCCTTCCCGCCGCCCCCCTCATCCCTGCCTCCTCACCTCTTCTTCTCCTCCTTATTTCCTGTTGCTCTGTCCCTGCCATGTCTTTAAAACACTTGCTCTGACGTATCCTGCCTGATACCTAACAGACATTGATCTGTGTTGTTTGATAAACGCAGAGAAGGAGGGAGAAATAAAGGGAGAAAAGAGGAAAGCGATAGAACTTGAACTAGCTTATTGTCACGGTAAGCACCTGCGGCTCTTCAGGGACCCGGGGGCATAAATACAGGAAAGAGTCTCTGAGAAACTTTTCTGAGATGCTTTGCTTTCTTTAGGTCACTGTTCTTAATAAACATTCACTAATAAAAGTGAAAATATGCCTTCCCTTTGGCCCAATACTTTCACTGGTAGAAATCTATTCCGTAAAATACAGTCATACAAGCGTGCGGAGCTATATTACAGACTTAACTTATTGGGACGCCTGGAAGGTTCAGTCGGTTCAACGTCTGCCTTCGGCCCAGGTCATGGTCCCGGGGTCCTGGGATCGAGCCCTGTGTCGGGCTCTCTGCTCAGCGGTGTCTGCTTCTCTTTCTCCCTCTGTCCCTCTCCCACCGCTAGTGCTCTCTCTCTCAAGTAAATAAAAACCTTTTTTAAAAAAACTTATTGGGGCGCCTGGGTGGCTCAGTTGGTTAAGCGACTGCCTTCGGCTCAGGTCATGATCCTGGAGTCCCGGGATCGAGTCCCGCATCGGGCTCCCTGCTCGGCAGGGAGTCTGCTTCTCCCTCTGACCCTCCTCCCTCTCATGCTCTCTGTCTCTCATTCTCTCTCTCTCAAAATAAATAAATAAAATCTCTAAAAAAAAAAAAAAGTGTAACACAAAAATATATATAAAAAAAAACTTATTGTAGGGCTTTTATAAATATGAAAACTTGGAGGACATCCTACATATCCACAAAAGGGAGATTGGTTCAATAAATTATGCTATATTCATACAGTGTAGTCCTGTGCAGGCACTAAAAAGTATAAACTGTAGTTAGTACTGTGCCTTTCAAAAACGAACTGCTTAAAAGACGTTTGCTGATGCCAGTCCTCAGGCTGAGGCTGTTGCAATGCAAAGAGATTTAGCACATCTCTTTTGGAAAGTGACTTTTTCACTGGGGATCATCAAGTCATAAAAACTTTGACACCTGTTGCCTTTAGAATCTCATTTACAGAGATCGACGCTAAAAAATGTTAGATGGCAAAGAGGGTTATGTGGATTAAGACCTTTATTACAAAATCATTGATAACAGCAAAGAATTAGAAACTGTTTACATGGCTTCGTAGAACAGGGAAGAACATCAGCCCCCAGGAATGCCAGGCCATCGTGAACACTGCAAAGCCCAAGGATGGGGTAGTCTCTGAGTATGGACGTGGAAGGGCGTCCAATATGTATTGTGGAGTAATGCCCACCGGGAGGAAGCACAGTGGCCTCCGAGAACCCAGGGAGTGTCCTGCACAGGCGCATGGCTCATCGTATCCTGCTGCGAGCTTCAGTCCTGAGCCTCCTACAGCCTCTTAGCCCCGCTTGCCTCTGAAGACGGAGAGGGAGGCACCTGCTGAGCGCTTTCTCTCTTAATTCTTTTTTCTTTTTAAGATTTTATTTATTTATTTGAAAGAGAGAGCACAGGCAGGGGGAGCAGCAGAGGGAGAGGGAGAGGGAGAAGCAGGCTCCCCGCTGAGCAAGGAACCCGATGCGGGGCTTGATCCCAGGACCCTGAGATCATGACCTGAGCCACCCAGGCGCCCCTCTTTTAAGTCTTAAAGCTTCTGTATCGTTTGAGTTATTTTTTAAAGAACATGTATGATTGTAAACAATTTTTAAAAATCCCAATGAATAAGAGTACTAGAAAAAAAAGCTTAAAAATGACAATGTTTTAAGAAAATTGATTTCTTTGTCTTGGTGTTTGAAAAAAGTGCCTGGAAAATATCTTTCTTTCTGCCAGCTTGAGAAACTGTTTTAAGAGAGTCTTTTCACCAAAATGACAGGATTTTTACTTGAAGTGTTATCTGTTGGATGGCAGCTGGGGCTGGTGGGACATCCCTTCTGTGGGACATCTCTTCTGAGGGTCATGGCCCTTCAGGCTCAGCGGGAGCCCGGCCTGGGAATCATAATGTTCTAGGCAGAGAAGGTAGAATGTTCTGTACTTGATCCTGGAGGGCTTAGTGTTCTGATCTTGTGGAAGTCTTCTTCCATCTGGGGGATTCTCGTGTATAATCATGATAGCTTCCGCTTTTGAGCATGACTCAGTGCCAGGTCTGGGCTTTGCATCCTAGAAATAGTATCTGGAATCCTCACCCAATCAAGCTAAGGGGCTGGATGACGAAATGAGGCTTCGAGAGGTGGTAGGTCTGCCTGGGATCGAGGCCAGTGCTGAGCAGAGCCCCATACAGCACCCTCCAGCTGCTTCTGGAGGCCTGCGCAACTTGACTTTGGTACCACAGTGAGGTTATATTTCCCCTTTAGTGGCCGCCAGCCAGAAGGAGAGTGATACGATGTGTCAAGACACATCCACATTTAGTTGTTCCTGGTTTCAGTGCATACTTTGTGTTTGCCCATGAGTGAGCAGAGGAGCACCTGTGTCCTTTTTATATGTGCAAAAAAAGAAGCATCTTGTCACTGCTGAGTGCATACTTTCTTTTTTTGTGTTAACATTTATGGGAGATTTTCTCGCTATAAAGCAATTCACGCTCATGGCAGACCAACCAGAATAGAAGTTCTACCATATGGTATGACCCCTCTTAAGATGCTGTGTATGCATATATCCATACATAAGAATACACATGTAATTTTGTTTCCTGCTTATTTCAATTGTAAACATAAATATTACCCCTTTTATTTAAAGCCCTTTATAGATTAATTTTAATACCTGCATGATATATAAATGGAGTGTGGCCATTCTTCTCTACTGTTTCATGTTTATGATACTCCCAGATTTCCCCTACTACAAATAATGTGAGAAAGATCCTTGTACATGAATTTGTGTTTGTACTTGTGGTTCTTCTCTTCCCTTCCCTTCCCTTCCCTTCCCTTCCCTTCCCTTCCCTTATTAGGGGCACCTTAGTGGCTCAGTCGGTTAAGTGTCTGCATTTGGCTTGGGTCATGGTCCCAGGGTCCTGGGATCGAGCCCTACGTCGGGCTCCCTGCTTGGCAGGGAAGTCTGCTTCTCCCTCTCCAACTGCCTCTCATTCTTCTCATGCTCTCTCTCGCTCTCTCTCTCTCTCTCAAATAAATAAATTTATTTATTTATTTGAGAGAGAGCACACGCATGAGCCGGAGGGGCGGAGGGAGACGGAGATAGTTTCAAGCAGACTCGGAGCTGAGCATGGAGCCCCACATGGGGCTCGATCTCACAACCCTGAGATCACGACCTGAGCTGAAACCAAGAGTTGGATGCTTAACTCACTGCACCACCCAGGTGCCCCAGTTGTGGTTCTTTTCTCAGGTGAAATTCCTAGTAGTGAAGTTTCTGGGTCAAAGGACATGGACACAGTAAGGTCCTTACCAATGATGACTCAGTGCTGAGGCCATGGGTGTTTATTTTCTCCCAGTTTACCCTCCAATCAGTTAGTTCTTTTCTTCCTGGGAGGATCCAGGAAGAAACCCGAGATAACCATCTGAGATCCACAACCACTCTTTTCTTTCTCTACAAAGCCCTGAAGCAGCAGTCTTTCAGCTGATGAGCAAATATGGATGATTCCCCAGGACTGTGTGAGGAGGTGCCACGTTCTGGCTCCTTGAAGTTAGAGTACTGAGCATCCTGTGTTAGTGGGGTTGGGGACCGCCTCTCACAACCAATCCTCCCGGACCCAGCTTCCTCCCTGCCCAGCGGCAGGGTCCGGTCACGTTCATGACAACGCTGTCTTTTCCTTTCTCACCTGCCAGGTTTCAGGGCCTTGTCACAGATGCCAGATGATTTGCATTGACCAGCAAACCGGGCAGCGAAACCAAAATGTTTTCCAAAAGCTTTCTGAGAGTCGCGAGAGAAAGGTAAGCATGATTGCAAACTATGACACCACTTTTAAGATGCTGGCTCATTATCCAGACCAGAACTGTAGTTCTGAGTAATAGTGCTGAGTACGTTTTAGAAGTAGGGAGACATTCTACGGCTGAGGGGCTACCATTAAGGTTCTGACCTCATCCACAGAGCCATCTTATTTTTCCTTTCCCTCCATTTCCTTACTTTTTGGGGTCTTATTATATATATTTTTGGTACTTTCAAATTTCAGTGAAGAGATAAGAGGTATAAATAAGAAATGAGTAAATAAGCAAAGTAAATTTATTGTCTTGAACATTATTTTCTTCACCACGGATGTCTCATGAGAGTAAAATATCCCCTGGTGAGTAGAGTAGCTGCATAGACAGATTCAGTAAATTTCATTCTCAGAAGCCTGTAAGTCATCTTCTTGAGGGTTCATATGACCAAATGTCGTTTTCGTGGATGCCAGATGATGGAAACTGAACTTCTAACAGACTGATTCTTTAGGAGGATCTATGTCCAGGCTAGTACTTTCTGGGTTTTTTTTGCCAAGAATTCTAGGAAGCCAGGTAAGCAGCCAGGCTGCATGGAGCATTTCTTGAACATTAACTGAAATAATGTAAATATCTAATCTCTCTCCCGTAATAAATTAGAAGGCTAACTCATGGTAAAATGTTCTGCATTGTTTTCCGTGTCTCTCCAAAACCGGGGTTTGTTTCACGGTATGGAATTGCCACAGTCTCCCTACAGATACGGGATGGATATGGTCTGCACGCGAGTGTTTGACCGACATGTCTGTCTGCTCAGCGGAGGCACTGGGGGGTGTGGGGACCTTGAGCCTGCACCATGCAGGGTGCCCAGGGAGGGGATGGGTGGGCACAAATACTACGGGGCATGCAAGGAAATAGTACTTCTTTTTTTTTTTTTAAAGATTTTATTTATTTATTTGACAGAGAGAGACACAGCGAGAGAGGGAACACATGCAGGGGGAGTGGGAGAGGGAGAAGCAGGCCTCCCGTGGAGCAGGGAGCCCAATGCGGGGCTTGATCCCAGGATCCTGGGATCATGACCTGAGCTGAAGGCAGACGCTTAACGACTGAGCCACCCAGGCGCCCCGGAAATAGTACTTCTTAGAATCACTGTAATTCTCATGTGCACACATTTTTTTTTTAAAAATAATTTTTGAAATAATTTTAGACTTACAGATAAATTGCAAAGAGAGTACAGAGAGTTCCTGTGTACGCTTCACCCACATGTGCACAAGTCTTCAGGAATTAATTTGGCCTCCGCCCCTGGCCTGGGGCCTGGAACACGGGGGCGTCCACTGATGTTATCACAGCAGTGGCCAGGTCTGGGAGCACATCGCATGCTCCCAAAGGGTTCTTACTGGCTCACTTGCACTGATGGCAAACTTTGAGTAGACTCACACAACCCTATTTTGGACTTTCCATCTTTATTCTAGAGAGTTTGGAGAACGTGACCTACACCACATTAAAAAAAAAAAAATCACATCAAAGAAATGCAGGATTTTGCTATTATTTTCACAAAATAGTTTTACATCAGAGAACAGAGCAGAAATTGGCCTGGCAGTGGTCAGAAGCAGAGAGCAGGATGCAGGCCCTACTACCGGAAGCTCAGGGTACACAGGAAGGAGAAAAAAGAATGGGTCCAGCCATTAACAGGCGTGGGGAGACTGTCGGGAAAGGATAGTATGTTTGTGTGTTTGTGTATTTGTTTATCTTTAAGAGAGAGAGAGAGCATGCGTGTGGGTGCCTGCAAAAGTGGCGGGGGGTGGGGGGGGATATTGGGAGGGGCAGAAGGAGAGGGAGAGAGAGAATCCCAAGCAGGGTCCACACTCAGCGTGGAGCCCTGCACAGAGCTTGATCTCACCATCATGACCTGAGCTGAAATCAAGAGTTGGATGTTTAACCGACTGAGCCACCCAGGCACCCTGAGAAAGGACATTTTATTTTATTATTATTTTTAAAGATTTAATTTATTTATTTGACACAGAGAGGGAGAGCACAAGTAGGGGGAGTGGGAGAAGGAGGAGCAGGCTCCCCGCTGAGCAGGGAGCCCGATGCGGGGCTCGATCCCAGGACCCTGAGATCATGACCTGAGTGAAAGGCAGATGCTTAACTGACTGAGCCACCCAGGCGCCCTGGGAAGGGACATTTTAAATGAAAATCTTTGGTGTCTGAAAGTGGGATTCCCGTTTTCTACTACATTCTAAGTTGTGTCTTTAAAGATTTGACTTGATTTTAGTTGAACATTATTATTTACAAAATTATGTCAACTGCTAAAATAATCTAGCTTGTTGCTGCTGTCTTGTTCACAGGTGAACTTTGGAGTGTACCTGATGCATATGTCTCTGGACTTATCTTCCCCACGTTTCCTGTCTGTAGGATCTCAGGTGCTCCCTGTGTTGAAAGAAAATGCAGAGCACCATGATTTACCTGCTTCTGACTAACATCAGGATGTTACCTCCTAAAATGTTTTTTCAGCATAAATTAAAATTCCTCTTTTACAACTCTGTCTGCTTTTATTCAGATCGTCACATGGCTCAGTAGAACTCCATCTTTTGAACAAGGAGAGTTCTCTTGAGGGTAGAGGGAGCTCTTGTTGGCTTCCTCTAACTCCTGGTCTCCCCACATGCACTGCGGAGCTCAGGAGGCCGGTTCTGAGGCCTCTGTGTTTCCATGAGACAAATGCAGCTCAAGAGCTGTGACGTGGGGCACCTGGGCGGCTCAGTCGTTACGCATCTGCCTTCAGCTCAGGTCATGGTCCCAGGGTCCTGGGATCGAGTCCCGCATTGGGCTCCCTGCTCGGTGGGAAGCCTGCTTCTCCCTCTCCCACTCCCCCTGCTCGTGTTCCCTCTCTTGCTGTGTCTTTCTCTGTCAAATAAATAAAATCTTAAAAAAAAAAAAAGAGCTGTGACGTACCCAGCAACGTTCCCCTAGGTGTTCGGAGTAGGATAACTTTAATTTGATGAGGGTTTTTCTTGCTTTCTTTTTTCTTTTTTTTAAGATTTTTATTTATTTGCAAGAGAGAGAGAATGAGCCCGGGGAGGGGCAGAGGGAGAGGGAGAAGCAGACTCCCTGCCGGACAGGGGGCTCCACCTCAGGACCCCGAGATCATGACCTGAGCTGAAGTCAGTTGCTTAACCGACTGAGCCACTCAGGCGCCCCAGGTGAGGTGTTTTTTTTTTTTTTCTATTATAATTCTCTCTCCTTTTTCTATCACTACTTTTTTTTTTTTTTTTAAATTTAAGTGTAGCTGACACACAGTGTTAGTTTCAGGCGTACAACATAGTGAGTCAACAACTCTGTTACGCCGTGCTCACGTGCGGCTCCCATCTGTCACCGCACAACGCTATTACAATGTCATTGACTCTTTTCTGTACCATTGACTCTATGCTGTACCTTTTATCCCGGTGGCTTAGCTCTTTCCATAACTGGAAGTAATTCTGTGAGATCTTTAATGAGGCTCCGTGGGAATGCTGAACCTCTGTTTTGCCATTTTCCCACATTGTTATTTTGTCTTTAGGAAGAATCTCTAGGTGCTGCTCTTCTTCTTTTTCCTCTTCCTCCTCTTCTTCAAGGATTTTATTTATTTATTTGAGAGAGAGAGAGAGAGTGCACGAGCAGGGGCGAGGGAGAGAGGGAGAAGCAGACTCCCTGCTGAGCAGGGAACTCGACAAGGGTGAGATCATGACCTGAGTGGCAGATGCTTAACTGACTGAGCCACCCAGGTGCCGCCCCCCCTCCCCCAAGTATTTTATTCTTTTTTGGTGCTATTGTAGGTGGAATTGTTTTCCTTACTTCCTTTTCAGATAATTTATTTTCAGTGCATAGAAAAGCAGCTGATTTTTGTATGTTGACTTTGTATCCTGCAACTTTACTAGATTCACTTATTCTAACAGATTTTTAATGGAATCTTTAGGGTTTTCTGTATATAATTTCATGTCATCTCTAAGCAGGGATAATTTTACTTCTGCCTTTCCAATTTGGGTGTCTTTTATATCTATTTATTGCCTAATTGCTCTGGCTAGGCCTTCTAGGACTGTGTTGAATAGAAGTGGCAAGAGTGGGCATTCTTGCTTTGCTCCCGAACTTGGAGGAAAAATTTTCAGTTTTTCACCATTGAGCATGATTTTAGCTGTGGGCTTTTCATACATGGCCTTTACCATGTTGAGATATGTTCCTTCTATTCCTAGTTTGTTGAGAGTTTTTATCATGAAAAGGTGTTGCATTTTGTTAAATGCTTTTAACGCATCTATTTAGATAATCATATGATTTTTAGCCTTTATTCTGTTAATATATCGCATTAACAGATTTTTGTATGTTGAACCATGCTTGCACTCGAGGGATAAATCCCACTTGATCATGGTGCTTGATCCTTTTGATGTGCTAATGGATTCATTTTGCCAGTTTTTTGTTGAAGTGTTTTCTTTTTTTTTTTTTCTTTTTTATTTTTTAAAGATTTTATTTATTTATTTGAGAGAGAGAGAGAGTGAGCACGAGAGGGGGGAGCGGGAGAGGGAGAAGCAGACTCCCCGCCGAGCAGGGAGCCTGATGCGGGACTCGATCCAGGGACTCCAGGATCATGACCTGAGCCGAAGGCAGTCGCCCAACCAACTGAGCCACCCAGGCGCCCTTGTTGAGGTGTTTTCCATCTATATTCATTAGGGATGTTGTCCTATAGTTTTCTTGTGGTGTCTTTGTCTATCTTGGGTAAGGGTAATGCTGGCGTCTATAAAATGAGTTTGGAAGTGCCCCCTCTTCTTCATTTTTTGGGAGCAGTTTGCCAAGGATCAGCTTTAATTCTTTTAAATGCTTATAGGATTTACCCGTGAAGCCATCTGGTCCTGGGCTTTTCTCTGTTGGGAAGTTTTTTGATGACTGATTAAATATGTATATTTGTTACAGGTCTGTCCAGACTTTGCGTTTCTTCGTGATTTATTCTCATTAAGGTCTATGTTTCTAGGAATTTATCCATGTCTTCAAGGCTATCCATTTTGTTGGAGTATAATTGTTCAGAGCAGTCTCTTATGACCCCTTTGATTTCTGTGCATTAGTTGTAATGGCTCTTCTTTCCTTCTGATTGTAGTTGAGTCCTCTTTTTTTCCCCTAGTCTAGCGAAGGGTTTGTCAATTCTGTTTATCCTTTTAAAAAACCCAACTCTTAGTTTTGTTGATTTTTTCTGGTGTTTCTCGATTTTCTTCTTGTTTTTGAAGATTTTATTTGAGAGAGAGAACTAGAGAGAGCATGAGTGGAGGGCAAAGGGCAGAGGGAGAGGGAGAGGCAGACTCCCTGCTGAGCAGGGAACACTACCCCGGGTTCGGGCTCGATCCCAGGACCCCAGGATCATGACCTGAGCTGAAGGCAGATGCTTAACCACTGAGCCACCCAGGTGCCCCAGTTTCTCTAATTTCTATTTCATTTATTTCTGTTCTAGTTTTATTTCCTTCCTTCTGCTAACTTTGGGCTTTTTGGCTCTTTTCTAGCTTCTTGGGGTGTAAAGCTAGGAAAGCCATATTGTATATTAAACAAATTGCTTTGCATTTGATACAAGTAAAAGCATTATTTTAAAAAAAAAAAGTACCACTCCTGATCTGTGCTGGCCACTGTGTACCTCCCCTTGCTCCGGATGGTGATCGTGAGCAAAGGAAAAGCCACAGTTCTATACTCAGTGAGCTTGGCAGTTCATATCAGAGGATCAGCAGACATGGTGCTTTGATGGAGGTCCAAGAGTCAGGGGCACATCTGGGAGTGGGGGGACTGGCCTGGCGAGGGGGGCAGGGTGGAAGGGAATGCTCTGCAAACCTGGTCAGAACTGGGCCATCTCCTCTGTGACAGAAAGCCATGTCCACTCCCACTCACAAATATCCCTGGTCTCCAGGGCCTTTGGCAAGGGAAGAGATGAAAAGACCATTTTGGAACATGCCCCAAACTTCCAGCTGGACCAAGGGCGCGCCATCTTTCTCAGCTGTCCTTTATCCAGGGGGGAGGCAGGAGTGGCCGAGGGGAACACAGGCTGTGGGGACCCAGTGCATGCAGAGACCCACCACTAGAACTGCATGCTAGTGGGCCCTCGAGTGTTCTGAGCAAGGGGCCTGCTGGGGAGCCTGGCAGTAGATAAAACCTTCAGCAGGCAGGCAGAGGTCTGAGCACCTGACATCTCTGAGAAAGGCCAAGGCTCTTCTCGCTGCAGGGGGAGTTCAGGGCGCAACGGGAAGCAGAAAGAAAGCTGGCAGGCACTTTCTAGCCTGTCCTTTTCCAATTCACCTGTTTTGTGCTGACAAAATTAACTTCTACGTATCTCATCTTGCAAACCCCCAAATTAAAGTCATAGCAAACCTCATTCTATATGAGCAAGCTACTGAACAGATCTAAGCCTCATCTGAAACGTGAGGAACAGCACAAAACTTATTCAGAGAACTGAGAATTAAACGAAACATTTGTGTTAAGCACAATGCCTCAAAATAATTATGCCAAGTAAGCCACGTCTACCACCTAGTGGCAACATTCGGTAATTGCAGACTTTGTTATGTAAAGAAAGCTGAAAACTAGTTCAGATTGGGTGGGCAAGTCCCAAAGGACGGCAAACATTAGCGCACTTCTCTGGCCTGGCTTCCTTAGGTGGAAGCTCTGAGAAACTTTTCATTATTGATGTTGGAATCCTTTAAAAGTTTGTTCCTGAATTACTTCTTGGCCATATTAATTTTTTTAAAAAAGATTTTATTTTTAAATTTATTTTAAAGAGGGAGCACACACAAGAGGGGGAGGCTTGGGGGAGGAGCAGAGGGAGGGGGAAAGAATCTCAAGCAGACCCTTGCGCTGAGCGTGGAGCCCTATGGGGCTCAATCCCATGACCCTGAGATCATGACCTGAGCCAAAACCAAGAGTCAGAGGCTTAACACCTGAGCCCCCCAGGCATCCGGGTCACATGAATTTTCCACTGGCATGGTATCAACCATTCTTTTGGAGTCTCCTATTTTCTTAGGATTTTTCCAAAAAAAGTATGCTTTTGAATACTTTGACTCTCCCCACTTCCCATTGCTGGACACACTGCTACTTTCTCTAAACCCTGTCAAAAAAAAAAAAATACTAAATTCTTCTTTCTCTAGATTGTTCTCCAGGCACCTGGGATCACAGAATCCCCTGCCCAAATGACCCTGAACATATTTCCAAGGCCTGTGTGTGCTTTTTCCTTAGAGGCACCCCAAGGCTTGAGAAGAGGTTCGCTGTTCTGTCAAGTAGATCTCTGTGTCCGTCTTTGTCTCTGTCTACCTGCCTGCCTGTCTGGCTGTCTCCCTCTCTCAAGAAACTGGGCTCGACAGCAGATCTAGGTTTTGTGTGCGTGAAGCTTGCACAGTTTAAAAATCATCTTTAAGGGCGCCTGGGTGGCTCAGTTGGTTAAGCGACTGCCTTCGGCTCAGGTCATGATCCTGGAGTCCCGGGATCGAGTCCCGCGTCGGGCTCCCTGCTCAACGGGAAGCCTGCTTCTCCCTCTCCCACTCCCCCTGCTTGTGTTCCCGCTCTCGCCGTGTCTTTCTCTGTCAAATAAATAAATAAAATCTTAAAAAAAAAATCATCTTTAAGAAAAGAATGTAAAATAAAAATGAGGTACAAAAAGGGATGTTAACTTGCATGCGAAAGGAAAAGGCTTTGGAAGGCAGCTGTGCAAGTGAGAGGCTTAGGCTTTGTGACTTTTGCTAGCAATCCTCCTTTGCCTGGTTTGCTTGCAGCTTTCCTTTCCCCCTGCAACTAAGCACCACTCAAACTCTCAAGGGCTACATTGGTCCTGCTTTTTGCAGTTTACAGGATAAACCACCGTTCATTCACTTTCTAAAATAAACAGCCACGTGAAGACCTGTCCTGGTTTTTTTCTCTCCCACCTGTGGCTGGAACCTAACTGTGTCATCATCACTCTGAGATAGTGACTCGCCCTGGACACTGCCTACTCCGGTTGGGACCAGGACCTGGGATTTCCTTCCCACGTGGGGGTCCAAGCTCACTGTTGCCGGGAGTTTATTGCTATGGGCTGAATGTTTTTGTGTCCCTCAAAATTCATGTGTTGATGCTTACGCCCCAGTGTGATGGCATTAGGAAGGGAGGCCTTTTGGAGGCATGAGAGCAGGGCCCTCATGAACAGGACTAGTGGCCTTATAAAAGAGACCTCAGAGAGCTTCCTCCCCTCTTCTGCCAGGTGAGGACACAGTGAGAACTTGGCCATCATGAACCAGGGAGTGAAATCTCACCAGACACCAAATCTGCCAGGACCTTGATCTTTGACTTCGAGCCTCCAGAACTATAAGAAATAAATTTCTGTTGTTTATCTGCCACCCGGTCTGGGATATTTTGTTATAGCAGCCTGAACGGGCTAAGACACATGTGTAGTAATCAAAAAGTATTACTGTCATCTCCTACTGAGGGAAAAGGAAATACTATGTCATGTTTATCCACAGTCTGGTAAAATAGAGGTTTTTGGTTTTTGTTTGTTTGTTGTGGCTTTTTAAAGCTAACTAGATAACTAGTTAAAACTTTTTAAGCAGAAAAGATGAAGTCAGTTTATGGAGAAGGATTGGAAATTGGACACTCAGGACCCTTCTACCCCTACACAATTGCTTCCCAGTGGCTGAAGTCAATGCACACTTTTTGCATTCTGTGTTTTACTCTAAACATTTGGCGTACTTCAAAATGGTCTTCGTAATGTTAAATGGATGTGTAGTTGCATTTATGTGTTATGAGTAATTAAAATATAGCCTTATTGAAAGATATGTTTCCAGTTTTTAATTTTATAAGCAAGACTGCAATATACTCTGCTTCTAAACATGGCTATTTATGTATTTTCTTATTTATTTATTTTTGCTTCTGCTAAATTATTCTCTAGGAACCTGAGTGGGATTCCAGGACAATAGCTATGAAGATATTGCTGGGTATAGTCATAACATTTTCCAGTAAAATTGTACCAATTTATAACTGTAGTGTTTCAATAGCAGGCTGGCCCAGCCTTTGCAGCTTCCCGAGTCTTGGGCTCCCGGGTGTATCACATGAAAAATATACTCCATTTCTTCCTTGGTGTAGCAACTTGTGCTTATGGCAACTTGTTAGTTCCAAGGAGGCAGCAGGAATCATTTGAAGAAAATGAGCCAGAGGAGCTTCAGGATTTAGAGAAAGTAGCAGTGTGTCCAGCAATGGGAAGTGAGGAGAATAAGGGACTCTGCAGAGCGAACAAGTGACACCACCCTTTCCCCAACTCACCCCAGAAAGTGAGGTGAGGAGGCAGAAAGATGCAGGTCCATTTACAACATATGTAGGACCTTGGGCGAAGTTCAAATGGGGGTCCATAGGCCATATGTCTAAATATTTAATTCATAAGTCAAACAAAATGTTAAGTAAGATATATTCTACCAACTCTGACAAATATACCTTTATAACAACTGAGAAGGACAGATGTGAATTTAGTATTATTATTTTTTGACAGAGAGAGACACAGCGAGAGAGGGAACACAAGCAGGGGGAGTGGGGGAGGGAGAAGCAGGCTTCCCGCTGAGCAGGGAGCCCGATGTGGGGCTCGATCCTAGGACCCTGGGATCATGACCTGAGCCAAAATCAAGAGTCAGAAGCCTAACCGACTGAGCCACCCAGGCGCCCCTGAATTTAGTATTCTGACTCCTTGGCACTCTGCACAGGGATAGGAGGACGTGAGGAGAGCTGGCCCAGCCCCTGGTTGCCAGCCATAGCCTATACCTGTTTTCTTCTCAGCCCTGAGCCACAAACCCCAGATGTGTGGACACCTGATCCCGTGCAGCTAAACTCTGCCAATGCTCCACTCTAAACAGCCATTCCTTAACCTCTTCTCAGGCCTTGGGGCACCTCGAAGGAAAAAGCACACACAGGCCTTGGAAATATGTTCAGGGTCATTTGGGCAGGGGATTCTGTGATCCCAGGTGCCTGGAAAACAATCTAGAGAAAGAAGAGCCAGGTGGGCATGGACTCTTGGTGCTATGGGCTCCTTGCCCTTTGGGGAGGGGTGGGCAGAGTGAGGCCCTCTAAAGCATGGAGCCTAAGGCAGGGGCCCCTCTTGCTCTGGGCTAAGGGAAGTACGGGTAAGAACTTTTCTGGATACAGTTAACGACCCCAGAGAAGGCCCAAAGATACTCAAGGAAAAAGTCATTTGCCTACCAGCTTGGTCTCTAGTGAAGCCCACTAGGCAAAGTGTCTCTTCTCTACCTAGACAGTTTTTAATATGAATGAGCAAGTGAGGATCACAAGAATTTTAGAATGACCTCTGTTATAAAAGAAAAAGACTGAAAGTAAGAAGAAGAAAAAAAAACACCTCAAAGAACATATAAACAGTGCAATGAAATTAAAACTTTAAAGAAAATGTAATGAATAGTATCAGGGAAATCCTGGAGACAAGAATAAGATACTTGTAAAAGGGAAAATTAGAGAACAAGAAAGATTTCCTGAAAATTAAAAACATGAATGCTGTAATTAAAAGTTCAGTGAGGGGCGCCTGGGTGGCTCAGATGGTTAAGCGTCTGCCTTCAGCTTAGGTCATGATCCCAGGGTCCTGGGATCGAGCCCCACATTGGGCTCCCTGCTCCGCAGGAAGCCTGCTTCTCCCTCCTCCACTCCCCCTGCTTGTGTTCCCTCTCTCGCTGTGTCTCTCTCTGTCATATAAAAAAAAAAAAAAAAAAACCAAAACAAAAAAAACTACAAAAAAAAAAAAGTTCAGTGAAAGAGAAAGAACATATAATTGAGGAAATCCCTCAAAATGTGGAATAAAATAATCAGAGATTAACAGGGTGGAAAAGTTGAGAAAATTAGAGGATCCATTTGGTGGTCCAACATCCAAATAATAGGAGTTCCAGAAAGAGCAGAGAAAACTGTGGAGAAAAAGTGATCAAAAACATGAAACAAGAACATTCCCACAAAACAAAAAACAGCATTTCTAGGTGGAAAATACCAAGGGAATGTCAATATAATGAACCCATACCGGGGTGCCTCATTATGAAATTTCAGTGTATTGGGAATAGTGAGAAGGTTGCAAATCCCAGAGAGAAGGAAAAGAAAAGGTTATGTATACTAAATTGATCATTTTCTCAATGGCAACAATGAAGCAATGCCTCAAAATTCTGAGTGCAAATAATTTTCAATCTAGAATTATATATCATGTGTGTCAGATTGTTGCAAAGTTGACCACAACACTTTCTTATATGTTGGTGTTCATAAGTGACACAGCATAAACTCTGAGTCTAAGGCTCAAGAGACACTGCGGCTTTTGCTCTTGAACTCTTAGAATGCTATGCTATCACGGCCAGGGGGAAGAAGCCAGGTCTACTTTACTGGATGAGAAGCCACATGGAGGAGAGAAGAACCATCTCGTCTGAAGTCCCTTAGACCGACCAGCTGATGGCCAGCGCATATTACCAGATTCAGACAGAGGCTATTTTAGTCCAACCAGCCCCAGTCAAGCTTCCAGATGAGTGCAACTGCATGAGCGACCCCAGCTGAGCCCAGCCCAAATTGCGATCGAGAACAAATAAAATAGTTACTCTTTTAAGCTACTACTTTTTGGGGGTGGTTTGTTATGAAACAAAGATTAAATAAAAGAGAAATTGGTACCAAGGAGTGAAGTGCTATCATAATGAAACTCCCAAAATGTGTGGTATTGGTTTTGGGAACTGAGCCGGGGCAGTGGCTGGAAAGGTGAGGAGGAAACTGGTATTTGAATAGGCATGCAGATGAGGCATGGGTAGCTCCTCAGATACCACATCTCTGATCCAGAGACCTGTGACCTAAACAGACAAGTTTTCTGTCCCTTAAACACCTAATCTACAACAGTGAGACTGGGACAGAATAGACACTCTCATTCAAAAAGAAAGACACACAGCTGTCACTGACCCATGGCAATTCTGAACTCCAGACAGGGGCATGCTGCCAGTTCCTCTTGCTCTAGGGGAGTAGGGCCCAGTTGGGCTCCCTGCGATAGTTCCCAAGTTCGCTGTACTCCAAGGTTCTTAGCTCCACCTTCTGATAGATCCTTACTTTCCCAAACAAAACAAAAACCCAACAAACAAAACACAATGGCTCCATGTTTACAGCTGAATAGCTTTCTTAGCCTGTTTCTTACCCACTGCAGGTTGGAGTTCCACAGAGCTTTCTTTTTATTTTGAATAATTTATTTCCCTTTTAGCCTAGATTTGCTGTGATTTCATCAACACAGCTATCTTAAACACTTTGTGGATTTTCTATGAATCTTACTAGGGTTTACTCTGTGTTCCAAACACTATATCCATAATTCTTTCTCATTTGGGTCTGTAAGGCTGCTATGGAATAACATCCTTAGGATTCTTAGAAGCCCCCTTGCTTAAATGAGAGTATCTACTAGGCACTGCCTTAAATCTCTCTGAGATCTTAACCAAGGGTCTTACAGCCACATTTTAAAATTGATCTTTACCAAAGTCAGTTACTAGGCGGATACCCTGGGGGTGAGAGGTTATTTTATTTTACAACCCAGCAAGTCTTAGGCCCTCTCTATTTCCTCTAAATTCTGCTTGCAAACAGAATATCTTACTATATACAGTTAGAAGCACCTAACAGACACTTTTGACATGATGTCTAGAGCTCTCCTTAGCTAAGACTCCTAGTTTATTAGATACATTTTTTATCTCCCAAATTACTGTAGGCACTTGGGTAGACATTTTGCCAATTGTTTCACTGCTACATAACACTGCTAACCATATTCCCAGTCTTCAGTAGTAGTTTTCTTACCACTTTTCTGAGGCTAGACCTGGCTTCTTCATGTGGTAGTCTCAGGTCAACATTCCAAGAGGGTGAGAGCAGAAGCGGTAAAGCTTCTTGATGCCTCATTTTAGAAGTCACACAAAGCCACTTACAACATATTATATTTGTCAAAGCAAGTCACAAAGCCATCCCCATTCAAGGAGTGGGGAAATAGTCCCATCTTTTATGGAAGAAGTGGAAAAGTCAGATTGCAAAATGGTAGGAATAAAAGGAGTAGGAAGAATTTACTGTGGCCATCCTTGCCAGCAAAACGATGACATTGAGACAAGTGTGAGGCTAGAGAATGAAGATACTTTCAGACATAAAAGTGATCAAAAACTTATCCTTTCAGGAAACCACTAGGGTATGTATTGACAAAAATGAGAATATAAGTCAAGAAAGAATAAGACAAGTGAGAGAAGACAAGGAACTCTCCAGGAAGATAGGGCTGAGAGAGCCACATTCCAAATGAGAGAAGGAGCATCAAGGACTCCCAGAGGAATATCTCTGAAAAGGATATCTTAAGAGAAAACACAGCACTGAGAAATTATTTGGCAGTATTGAAAGAGGCATTTTCAGGGCTGTTGCAGGATAGGAGAAGACCTAACCAGCTGTTCAAGAAAAAAAATAAGCAAGTGAAAAAAATTGAAGCAAATATTAACTTCAGAAAAACAAAAAGTTGTACAAGAAAGGTCATGTAAACATGTGCACTACTTGGCACAAAAGTAAACAATATAAACATAATCTTACATTTAAAAAAATCACTGAATAGGAATTTAATTAAAATTGTGATAAAACTATATTGGGAAGATGAAGAAAGGGAAATGATCTGCAATGAAGTACAAAGCCAAAAGAAGCACAAAAGAAAGCCAATGTATTATCTAAAATTCATAGTTCAAAGTATATTAGTGTATTTACATTGTTTAGAAATGGGTGTCTCTAAAGAAAAAAAAAAGAAACCGGTGCCTCTGAGAAGTAGGGTGGGGTGGGAATGGGGGTTGTAAAGTAGGGAGCTGATTTTTTTTGTTATAACTTTTATTACTCTTGACCTTTTAAATTAAAAGAAAGCATTATATTACTATAAGAGAATGATTTCAAAAAATAAGTTGAGGAGGGGCGCCTGGGTGGCTCAGTCGTTAAGCGTCTGCCTTCGGCTCAGGTCATGATCTCAGGGTCCTGGGATCGAGCCCCGCATCAGGCTCCCTGCTCTGCAGGAAACCTGCTTCTCCCTCTTCTACTCCCCCTGCTTGTGTTCCCTCTCTCACTGTGTCTCTGTCAAATAAATAAATAAAATCTTAAAAAAAAAATAAGTTGAGGAAAAAACATGGGCTATTAATCAAGAGAAAAATATTATTGCTAAAAGCGGTCTCAAGGGAATGGTTGGGGCAAAAATCCTTAAACGAATTAAGGATAACTTATGTAATTAAAAATTTTAAAGGTTTTACTTTAGTGCCAGTTGCTATTTGAAGTTTTAAGACGAAAACTGAGTAAGGCAAATTCCAGTCCTGGAAATCTTATAGTTTAGTAGAGCATAGGTAAAATACAGGTAAGCATGTATGAAAAGTGCTACAATCGGGACATGTAGAAAGTAGTCTAAGACCACAGAGGAAGGAGAGACAATCTTCTTTTGGGGTGGAGCTGGAGATGCCTTTCTACAAGAGTTGACCTTAGAAATGAGTGGTGAAGGGTAAGTGGCTTCAGCTGGCCAACTCAATAGGGTAGAGTGTTCTAGGTCGGGAAGCTCATCATGCAAAATCCCAGCATGTTTGGGAAAGGGTAATAAATTCAGTGTGGCTTGAAACAGGGTACCAAGCAGGGAACGACCAGAGATGAGCCCGGTGTGGTAGACTGGGGAAGATCTTAGAGGTTTTTGTGAGTCATGCTGAGGGAGTTGGCACGTAAGGATTTTACCCTAAGATATGACACATTAAATGCCCATCTTAGAATGATCACTGGTTCTGGGGAAGCCAGTAGAAGATCAAATTAGGAATTCGCACCTGAGGAAGGGAGACCCGCTAGAAGACTAGCAAAGGCAGTGAGAGCTGGACAGGAGGAAAGAGTTGAGAAATATTTTAGAGACTGATTCAGTGACAGGTCATAGTGACCAATTGCAAGATAGAGGAGTCAAAGATGACTCTGAGGTTCACTCATTCATCAGACATCTATTGTGTGCCTTTTCTGTGCTAGGCTCTCTGCCAGGCCCTGGCGGGGGTGGGAGGAGTCATACAGTTGAATACAGTATGGTCATTGCCTTAGAGGAGCTTTTCGTTTAGTGGGAACATAGGAATAAATGAACATTAACTGTAGCTGTGATGCCCTATTCTCAAGAGGGGAGCAGAGTCCAGAGGGACTCAGGAAGAAGCTGCCAAGGAGGAAGAAGGAGAAGAGCCCAGAGTTGGTAGAACTGTGGAAGCTGGGAGAAGAGAGTTTGGGAGAGGAGTGGTTCATGGTGACAGATGCTACCAAGAAAGTGGGCAGCTGGGCTGAGATGTCCCCTGGATGAGGCAGTTAGGAGGGCAATGATGATCTCAGAACAGCAGGAGGTGCCCATCAGGTGTCATAGGACGTGGAACAAAGAGCTGGTGAGGATGCTGAGGAAGGAATATAGTTCTCTCTTTCAGAGGCCGGTCAGGAAGTGAAGGAGAGATAAGCCAATGAGAGGCAGGCTTCGTAAAGGTACAGCTTTTAAGATGGAAACCACTTGGGTATTTTTTTTTTTCCTTATCGGGACCAGCTACCTAATTTGTAGAGCCCAGTGCACAGTGAAAATTTGGGGCCTCTTGCTAAATTATTAAGACTTGTAAGACAGCAACAGCCGAGCACAAAGCCAGTGTGGGGTTCTTCTAAGTACAGGGCTCTGTGAGACTGCACTGGTCACACGCCAGGAACCCAGTCCCGATTCTCAGGGGAAGGAGCCCAGGGAGGAAGGAAGAAGGGGGCTGCTTCAGTAACAGAGCCTGGTCCCAGAACAATTGGGAAGGGAGGGACTCAGGGTCTGGATGGAGGTAGAGCCTTGAGCGAGAAAAAAACAAGGTTTTGGTCATCTCCTGAGATGCAGGAGAGGGAGGATGTGGATGGAAGATGGAAAGGAGGGGGTGCTGGGAGGGAAGGACTTCGTCCTGGAGACATGAGTTTCCGTACTGAATAATCTGTAGGTAGAAGGGGTAAATGGGTCACCGAGAGTGGCCCCGTGGTCAGCAGGCATTGGCAGATGGGGCAGGGGCAGAAGCCAGCCCGGGACTGACAGATAGGTGAGGCCCAGGGGGTGGTGTGGCAAGAAGGTCCGAGAGGGTGCACTGGGATTCATGTTGGGACAGTGATGAGAAATGGGGTGGCCAGAAAGACTGGTGGACTCCCTCAGTGAGGAGGGAGTTGGGGCTGACAGTGGGAGGGTAGGAAGCCCCTGGCAAGGGAGTAGAATTTGGGGGTTTAGTATTCTGGCCATGAGTTGATGGTGAAGTTGGTGTAGGGCCGGCCCAGAGAACTCATTCAAAGAGCAAGTAAGGACCAGAAGTAAGGAGAGCTAGGAGTTATTCTGGAATGAGCAGAAGTGTCATGGATCATTGTCATTTTAAGACCAGGCGTAAGTGCTGCATGTGTGACAGGAAGAGTCTATGGATAGAAGGAAGGCTAAAGGTGCTGGTGAAGGGGGCGCCTGGCTGGCGCATTCCACGGAGCATGCGACCCCTGATCTCGGGGTTGTAAATTCCAGCCCCGTATTGGGTGTACAGATTACTTAAAAATAAAATCTTAAAAAAAAAACACAACAAAAAACAGGTGCCAACAAAGGGCCTAAGTATGGGACAAGGGTTTCTTTCCTCTTGAAACCAGAAGGAAGGGAGAGAGACGTCACAGAGCCGCCTTGTAAACAGACTCGGATGTCAAGAGCGATTGCGTATTAGCCCAGGTACCTATATGAGGTATGAGGAACCCCCAACTTGGCCACGGCCTGGGAAAGGAGAGAACTGTCGAATTCTTATTGGAAACGGCGGGGGTCGCCCGCGAGCAGCGAGGAGAGCGCTGGGAGGCGGACAAGAGTCCCGGTGCTCCCGCGTGCAGGCTGCAACGCTTCCTTCCACGTCCCTCGGTCGCGAGCGGGTCTCCAAGTCTCCGCCGCCCCTCCGCAATTCGGTGACCTCGTCCGCAGCGGTCCGCGGCGCCACAAGGTCCAGTTAGGGCTTTCGGGGGACCGAACTGGTCAAGAGGCGGCAGTGATACAGAGGGTCAACTAGCACCCACCAGGTGGCCCCAGTGTCACGCCCGGCCCTGGGGTCCTGGGGCAGAGCCTCGCAGTCCTCCAGTCGTCTCTCCTAGCGCCCCCTGGGATTGTCTGTTAGGAGCTGCGTGGGTTCCCCGGCTCACCCTCCTTTTTCTAAGGTTCCTTCTCCCCAAGGGACACCTCCCGGTCACCCCTGCCTGGGCTCCCGGTGATTGCCACCACCCCGCTTGCTGCCGGGGGCCGGCTCCCTCTCCTGCAGGCGCCCAGCTGGGGGTTTTCAAATCCAGGCAGCAGGAGCCCGACGCCGCCGCCTTCATCTGGAAGGGGTTAGGCCCTCTTCCCGAGGGGGGAAGACAGGATGGCCATTCCCTCCGGTTCCCGGAGCTCGGAGGGGTACAGCTCCCTACGCCGAGGGGCGCACGTGCAGCGGGCGGCCCAAGCGGCGCCGGTGCTGCCGGAGTCAGCCCGCCGGGGATGCCCGCCCCGCCCCCCCTGGCATTGGGCTTGGCGCAGGAGTGCGGATGCCGCGCGAGCCGTTCTCCCTTTCCCTTTCCCCGCCGCAGGTCCCGCCGGTCGGGGCAGCGGGGCCGGGCGCTAGGGGCCGGAGGAGGGGAGGAGCCGGAGAAGGAGGGGACAGAGGGGCCCGTCGGCCCCGCCCCCGCCCCGCCCCGCCCCCCGCGGCCGGAGCCCGGGCTGCAGCCGGGCGCGCCGGAGCCTGCGAGCCCGCGAGCCAGCGAGCGGCGGCCGCGGCCTCCCCTGCTCGCGGTGTGACCCCGGCGTCCCGGCCCGCGGCCCCGCGGATCCCGGCGCCCGCGCTCCCAGGGGCAGGGATGCATCATGGCCACGCTGGCTTGCCGGGTGCAGTTCCTGGACGACACGGACCCTTTCAACAGCACCAACTTCCCCGAGCCCAGCCGGCCGCCGCTGTTCACGTTTCGCGAGGACCTCGCTCTCGGCACCCAGCTGGCTGGGGTCCACCGGCTGCTGCGGGCGCCGCACAAGGTACGGTCGACCGGTCCGGGCTGGGTTCCCTGGACGCAGCCCCTGCTGCGGGGCGCGCGGGGGGTGGGGGCGCCGCGGGCAGGCTGGGGTAGGCGCGGCCCCCCGGGACAGGCGCCCAAGGGCAGACCTCCCCCCTCCCCGTTAGGCAGAGGGGCCCCGGGCATCCGCCGGCTGGCGCGGGATCTCCCCGGCGTGAGACGAGGACAGCCCCGCGCTCCGGCCCAGAGCGGGCGGGGCCGAGCAGGTGCCGCGCCGGCCGGAGGCGGGATGGAGAAGGTTCCCCGGCGCCGTGCCGTTAGCTCGGCTGGGTGGGCGGGGTGGAGCTCGGATGCCGGGGGTCGGCCCTTGTACGTGGGCCGACGCTGAGCGGGGCGCGGAAAGAACCCGGGCCCCGGTGACTCAGGTCTAAACCTTTCAGGCCTCTGGGGCCGCTGCGGGCGGCCGCGCGACCCTCGCGACAAAGCACGCTTCCCCGGGGATACCTCCTCCTCCTTCCCCGCGGGGCATCGCCGGGGACGCCGACTGCGCACTGAGATAGCGCTCCGAGTAGTCCCTTTTTCTCGGGAGAAGCAGGTGGCCTTGGGAACCTTGGAGGAGCAGTCGCTGTGGGAGGAGGGGCGGGGGCGCGGAGGGGCGGCGCGCGCACAAAGCCTGAGCCTCGCAGCCCGAAATGAGTGTCCCCTGGGAAGAATGGCTTCTCAGTCCATCCGATAGAGGCTTTTCTTCTTCTTTTCTTCTTCTTCTTTTTTAACCCTTTGCAGGAGGACAGGCGTCTTGCAAAGTGTGTGTTGCAAAGAGCTGGGCATTGAAAGCTAACCATTTAGTTATCCAAGAGAGCCCTTCCTCCTACTTAAACAGATTGCACCTTGAAGAATTACTTCCCAGCACATTTTTTGCTTAGGGTTCATATCAAAGCTTGGAGATGATTTATTCCTTGAAGAGCAACACTGATAAATATTTGGAAGAGATAACCCTTGATACCAAAAAGAACAAAATTGATTTTTCAAAATTCTTTAGATTTCTGTATGATGTTCACCTGCCTTGGAAGAGAGGGAGGTTGTATGTGGAAACTGATGAACTTTGGCAGTGCTGTTTTTCTCCCTCTATTCGTGGTGTATCCATGCTTTCCCTCCCTACTTAATTAGTAACCTGTTTTCAGGAATGAGGAATGGGGCAGTTCTATCTCATTCTCTCCGTGTTGGTGCAGAATGGATGAGTCACTGTTTGGGGGAATCTCTCTGGTCATGAAAGCAGGTTGGATTGGGAGATGGAGGGACAGAATGATGTATTGTGAATTCACTTTATCAGAATCACTTTTGTAAATTATTTGGGTATTCTTAATCAGTAGATTGAGTTAAAAGTTTTCGAAGGGCTTTTTTGGCATCATGATATTCCATTCATTATGATCTCTGATTACAGTGATCTTTTGTTGAAACCACAGAAGGCTCATAATTGTGGCCCTGTGACCTTGAAGTGGTTTTCTTGGATTTCAAACCCTATATACATAGGTTGACCTTTCAAGCTGGAAGCTGAAGTACATTTTTATGTTTCCCTGGAATAGCCCCATAGTTTTGATCCAGTGTCCCTGGGCTGTTCTGGCAGGAGGAAATCCTGATGCTCCAGCGCTGGCTTCCTGCACCACCACCCCCTCCCGCCTCCAGAAGCCACAGCACTGAAACTGCACTGGCTCACAGAACTTTCTGAGGTGTCCTCTGGTCCTTCGTAGAATAAGCAGAATCAGAAGGTATCCCATAGAACCCCTTGACTCCCTGTCTTGGCAGCCAGCCAGCCTTAGTCTCAGCGTCTTTTGCCCAAAGACCCCTGCAGTATATTCAGATGTTTGGCATTGTTTTTCACATCTAGAGCTGAGTGATTGGCTGATTCTATTAGCCAGGGTTCTGTAAAACAGAACTTAGGGTGTTTATGTGCCTAGGTGCACATTCATGTTTTAAAATGCTTATTAGTTTCCAGCAGGGAATCTTAAAATCGGATGATCCCCCTGTGATGGAAGGAGCGAACGAGTTTTGATCACTTGGCATCTTGGTATACACCCTATATCACACCACCGGGGATGTGAGTGCACGGTCTCATTGAGTACCGCATACCTCCATGAAGTGGATACTTTTAGGATTCCTATTTTGCAGGTGAGGAAACTGAGGCCAAGGGCACCGAAGTCACCTAGTTTCTCTGCTAGGAGTAGAGAGCTGAGATTCAAGCCAGGCCTGTGTGTCTTGAGCCCCCAGGGCCCCTCTGCTCCCTGGACCAGCTGTGTGGCTGTGGGCAGAAGCAGCACCTCCTGGGGGGTTCCGTCCCATTAACTTGGGGAGCTTACCAAATCGCCCTTGTATGCCAGATACTTTTTGGCCTGGGGCAGGTGAATGTTACAAGCATGAGTAAGAGCCTTGAGGCAGAATTCCTGGTCTGGTAGAGTTCACCTGAGGGGTGGGAACAGATAGTTACCAACCCCGCTGTGAATTAGGGGATGGTGAGGGAGGGGGCAGGCTGTCACTCCAGGCCCCTGCCTTGAGTAAGGCTCCCCATACCACAGGGAACGCTTCTCCCAGGTCGAGCCTGGCCTTGGCAAGATGGGGAGTTTCTTGGGGGAGGGCGATCTGTGTGATGGACAGGACGGAGAAGCGTGACCATAGAACATGCAAACACCCTCGGTATACCCAGCCGTCTGGCACATGCAGCTCCCTGGGGGAGTAAACGTTTGTTGCTTGAAGTAGATCACACAGACAGAAAGGTGTGCCGGACATAAGGGAGCAGCTGGGGTCATGGTCACCACGTGAACACACCTGTGTAACTGGCATCTACAAGGCCCTGCGGAGGGTTCTCATTTGTACAGCCCCCCTCCTAGGATTTTCCTGTGTTGGGAACCTGTGAATTGGATAATCTCTCAGGCCCTTCCCAGCCCAAACTGGAGTCTGTGCATCTTTTCTTTTCTTTTCTTTCTTTTAAAGATTTTATTTATTTTTTGGGGAGCGTGAGTGAGAGAGAGAGCATGAGAGGTGGGGAGTAGCAGAGGGAGGGAGAGGGAGAAGCAGGCTCCCTGCTGAGCAGGGAGTCCCATGTGGGGCTCCATCCCAGGACCCTGGGATCATGACCTGAGCCGAAGGCAGACGCTTAACCGACTGAGCCACCCAGGCACCCCGTGTGCTTCTTTTCTTAACTTAATGACATATTAATTTAGATCATGTCTGCTGACTCTTTTAGAAGTTAGTTGTTCATTTAACTAGTATCATCTTGGACAAAAACGATATATTATGCTTATTATGTTTTATCTTTGTTTTTTTCTCAAGCTGCTAGTAGTTCCAGGGAAGATAATTAAATTGATGATGAGTTTGATAACAAAAAGATCAAAACAGATGCTGTATTCTCACTGGGGAGCTGTTCATTTTGGTGGTTATGTGTTCTATCTGGCCTGTGTATGTAAGGCCTTTTGTTCTCAAATGTTGCATAAATAGGTGTTTGTTTCTGGTTTAGTGTTTTAAAGAATTATAATTCTAGGACTTCTAATTTAGAAAAATCTATACAGTAGAATTAGTAAATCATAGGCCTTTCAAAATTTACATGTGTTTGGATTGATTGATACAAAAGGCTAAGGATTTTTGTTTCCTTTTGATAGCCAAAAGTGGAATTGGAGAATATTTTTACAAAGAAGTGATAACTAGCCTACCTGTTAAAATGGCAATGAAGACAGTAATTCAGTTCAGGAGATATTTCGGTGCCTTTTGTGGACTAGACAGCGTGGAGTGATAATAGTGACTGTGTTCTAAGCACTTGCCTGAGACGAGGAGCATCCTAGACGTGCATCATCTCACCAAGTCCATGAATCAGGTACTGGCACTGTTGTATTTCATAGCAGAAGAGACCCAGAGCAGACGGAATTCCCCTGGTCACATGAGTGGGGAGTTCCAGAGGTGGCATTTGACACCAGGTCTGAGCTCTTAATGACTCCACTTTTATGTCTTGGATGTCTTCCTTCCAGGCAGCCCATCCATTTGCCAGAGTTCTTTCCCAACATGCTTTGGTGATTCCTGTGCACAAATACAGTCGAAGCAGCATGGATTAGAGGTCATTTAGGTCAGGCTCTCAGTAGGTGGGGCTCTGACTGTCTCCCCTGTTGCAGATAAATTCCTTGAGAGAAAAGACCTGGCTGTTCAGTTCTCCCATGTTTTTCTTGCAGCTGACTAGTGCTAAGATGGAGTGTGCCCTAAGTTGATTGATCGGTGTTAGTTATAGAACACAAATCCACTGGTATTATTGCTGTAATGAATTTCTACCTTAATCCTCTTAAGGGACACATCTGTTTGCTACATTAAGATTTTTAAAAGATGAGATCACTGGTAAAGTTGGCAAGTGTGTTGTGTCACAGAGCATCTTAGGACAAAACTGTTTAAGAATGTTGTATGAACTGCTAAGAGCATCTCTGTGCAAGCCGGGTTGAATCTGACTCTACCGTAATTAGCTCAGTTGGTTGGAGCCGGGCTATTGAGATCAGGATCATGGGATTGAACTCTTTATGGGTCAGTTGGCTTTGCTTCATGCATGGCCACAGACAGCATCGGTAACCCAGCCAGACGTCCCGCAGGTGCTGTCATGGCTCCCTGCAAGGGTCTGGGTTGGAAGGGACTGGCAGAAATCTTTAGGGGGGAAAGGAGACACATAATGGGAGCACGCTGGGCACTACATGGTAGGCCTCCACGCATAACTTCATTCATCCTCATAACAGCTCTAGCAGGTGGACAATAGTATCCCCAGGTAACAGATGGGGAAACTGAGGCATGGGGAGGCTAAGCAGGTTATCTAAGGCCACACTGCTTTTAAGTGAAGGAGCTGAGATTTAAGGTCAAGTCTTTTTTTTTTTACTCCAAAGCCTGTAGCCAACTGTGTCCCATTATTAGAAAGCCAGCAGAGCACATGCTCTCTGTGCAGGGGGAAGCGCAGGTGGGGGAGGGTGGCCGACTGCACTGCCTTCACACGCGGCTGCCTGTCACAGGGCTGTGACTTAAACGGCTGTGCTCTGTGAGTCCTTCCAGCCTGGAAGCTCTGTGAGTCTGTGCCTTTTGTCCTCGGAGTCCAACCTGGGTCCCTCTGGAAAACAACAGGACTGCCTCCGCCCTCCCCCTCCGGACTCTGAAATGTTAGTTCTTAATGGTGGCAGATTTAAAACTGATTAACATGCTGAGGCCGACGCTGAGCACCCCTCCCCCAGCCTTCTTTCTCCTCCAGGGTTTATTTCTCTGTGCAGAGGAAACTTTGAACACTTCGAGAACTTTTCTGCTCTCTGCCAGTCACTGCTCCTGGCACCCTCCACGCCTCATCTCCGGGTGATGCTCCTGGTGCCTGTGGCCGGCTCAGGAATGTCCCCAGTGTAACCTGGCTTTCTAAGCAGGGACATTTTCAGAATCTTGGGTTTGTCAGCAACTGTCCCTTTACAGAGACAAGCAGACTGCTTTTTGTTTTTGTTTTTGCCTTTTTGGCAATTTTATTGGGAAGTGTTTCTGGATCTTGTTTTGAACTAAGTAAGAAAGAATGGGGAAAATTAAGTTACAATGAATGTTAAACCTCACCACAGGGGTGCAATCAGCAAAATCCAGATTGTGGGCAATTATAGTTTCTCCAAAAGTTAAAGTGCAAAGAAAAAAAAAAAAAGAGGGGAACCTTAGATTAAAAGAGATTTAAGAGATATATCAACAACCAATTGCAATGTATTAGTTCTAATTGGATACTAATTTGAACCAATACATGGTAAATAAATATTTGAAGTCATTGGGAAAACCTGAATAATGACCATTTGATAGTAAAATTTATTAAATTTAAATTAATAAAATAACAAATTTATTTGATATTAAAAATTAGTAAAGTGTGATAACAATATTATGGTTATATTTAAAGGCAGCAAGTTTGTATTTTTCAGAGATACATACTGAAATATTTACAGATGAAATTATAGGATGTCTGGAATTTGCTTCAAAATAATCCTGGATGAGGGGAAAGTAGGTGGGTGAGTTTACAGGGGAACAAGATAGACCATGAGTTAAAGCTGGATTATGGGTGTATGAGGGGGTAATTATACTATTTACTATACTTTTGCATATGTTGAAATTTTTTTTTTTTTGAACTTTTTAAATAAAAGAGCTAAAACATTAGGCTAGGAGTTCCAGTGTTCCCTCTGGGATCTGAGTCCTTTCATTAAGTGTCACTGGGGTCCTGAGTGTGTTTGCTATGGCTGAGATGGCCAGTCATCAGCAAATTTGTTGTTGTGCTTCCACTGATCTTTTTCTTCCCATCCTGATGGTTGCGTTCTCCTTAGGATCTTTGAAAAACAAGTGTAGGACATCAGTCTTTTTATGTTCGGGATATCTTTCTAGGCTCGGTCAGTTCTTATGATGAAGCAAGACCCAGACTCTTGGTTTGGTAAAGGAAGGGTTAAGGTAGAGATATTATATGTGTAGCTTCAGTAAATGCCCTGAAATTTTTATCACTAAGCCGAGATGTTGCTAAGGCTATAATTAATGATACCAGTATAAAGGCACTCGGTTTCCCAGTGGCTCTTGGAGCCTGTGATTTGCTCTCATGGCCACACCCAGGGTCTTACTCAATTCCCTCTACCTCCACCTTGAGAGCATCCCAGAATGCAGTGCGTGGCAGTGATGCTGTCATGTATATGGAAATGTGAGTTGATTGTATATGTTGGCATTCTTACAGGCAGCTTTTGATTTCTATGGACAGATTAAACCATTATGGATTAGCTATTGCAGAGGGGGAAGATAGAACATTAAAAAAATAGATTACCATGCCTGAGCAAAATTATATACCCAGAAGTTGATCTATTTTGAGAGCCACATAGTAACAAATGGCATTACATGGTATCTATTTACAACTTGGGAACATACTTCCTCTTCACCACTTAGATTTGTAACCAGAAATTAAAATTTTGTGCTCTAAGAGGGAATGTTTAGAACTTAATATCAGGAAAAAAATGTCTCAAAATTGTTAACACATTGGAAAAAGGGAAAATGTTAAGTAATCTACAATTCAGTATAGTACAATGCTCCTAGATTTGGCAAAAGGGACACAGAAAAATGGATTTGTTGATCACCTCATCAAGTATTTTTAACATTTTTGGAAAGAAGAAAACCCAGAAGAAGACTTTATTGTTATTGGCTACTCTGGTTCTTCGTGCACTGGTATTATGGTAGCAAATGAAATGCCAGGGTCTTCACCAGAGTGCACAGGACACGCCAAAGATTATTTTGAAGTTCTCAGAATAGAAGATATAACGGACGCATCTTCTGGCTGATCTTGTGATTGGATCCCAAGAGCGGCTTGGGGCTCATAGCAGATGAGTTGAAGGACAGATGCTCCTGAGTGGCCAGACTCGGACATGTTTAGAGCAGGTGCAAGATGGAGCAGTGGGTCCTTGGAGGAAAGAACGAGGAGGAGGAGGGTCCTTCTGGCTAAGTGGGAGTCACACACAGTCCTGCAGTCATTCACTTTGCCTGTTCCTACTGGCCAGGGTTTTGACTAAAGGAGTTTATACCACTTACATTTTATACCACTTTAGTGCTGGTTTAGTTTTCTCTATGATTTCAGCTCATCTTCCCCAGTCCTCCCCTCATGATAATTATTAATCCAGAGTCAAAGGTAAGTCCCTCACAACTCGTGAACACCTCTGTGTGATGGTGTTGGGGTTGAGACAACAGGCTTAAACAACGCTTCCTTCCCCTCTCCTGTTGTAATTTAATTAAATGAAATTTAATATTATTAAGTGTGCTACACCCCGAAAACCTAGCTTTCAACCCCTGTGAACAGTTATGAGGGGACTTCTGTCTGGTTCTCTGATTACATCAGCCAGGCTGCGTGCAGCTCGAGGCGAACGGGGGCTGGACTCCCTGGGAAAGTGGCCGACTGAAGACAGAGGTTGGTGATATCCCAGTCATAGAGAATGTGGGGGGCTTGGAGCCCAGTCTTCAGTGGTGCTACCCTGACCCACATGTGTCCACAGCCTCAGAGGAGGGTTGCTGGGCTGTCTGCTCCATTGTCTAGCAGTGTGTTCTTGTGCTAACAGCCCACTGTCTTACTGACTGTGGTTTACAGTAAGTCTTGATGTCTGCTGGGGTGGACGTTCTCTCCTTGCCTTGCAACATAGCCATTAATAGGAAAAAATGGTGAAAGAGGGTCTCTTTGATGGATTTTACTGTGAAGGAATACTTATGAAATGGGCCTGTGTGACCCATTAAAGAGGAAAGAGAGGGGGCGCCTGGGTGGCTCAGTTGGTTAAGCGTCTGTCTTCGGCTCAGGTCATGATCTCAGGGTCCTGGGAAGGAGCCCCGCCTTGGGCTCCCTGCTTGGTGGGGAGTCTGCTTGTCCCTCCCCCTTCTCATGCTCTCTCTCTTTCAAATAAATAAATCTTTAAAAAAAAAAGAGGAAAGAGAGTGAGAAAACGTCACTTTTCTGCTCCAAACCTCTCTCAGCCCCATCTTCAGGGTCAACTCCAAAGCCCTTGAGTGGCTGGCCCATTGCTCCATGAAGGCTGGGTGGGTTGGTTGGCTGGTTTTATGGTCGGTTTGGTTTACTGATGTAGCCCTAGAGCCTAGAACAGTGCTTGGCACAAAGTACATGTCTAGTAAATGGTTGTTGAATGGGCACATTGCCACAACATTCAGAGCTGGAGGGAAGGAAGAGTGGTCTCATTCAAGCTCTTACCATGCAGAAGTTCCTTCTGTAAAAACCTCTGGCCTGTGTGTTCTAGTATGAGCGTTAGTTGTTGCCCCACCCTTCATGGGGAGCCTTTCCCATTTTTGAGCTCTGTTTGTTGGAATTTATTCTTTACTTGTTCCTGACTTTCATTTGCAGAAGTGGGTTTTCATATCTTCCCAGATGGGGATGGAGATGGGTCTGGACAATTTATTGGTTGACTGTGCCTAAGAGGGTGGAAATGGGATGGATAAGCCAGAAGGGCCATGACCGCAGGGTTTGGTAAGTGGAGTGAGCTATGACCTGCAGATAGTGCCCAGAAGGGGTTGCTGGATGTATCAAACCTGTCACTTTTCCCTGTCGTGGCAGAAGTGAAAAGCTCCTCTCATGTCAACTCAGAGTAATATGGTCTGTTTTTCTTACCTAAGTCAATATTCTCTATATTGGTCTGTGTATGCTTGGTACCCTAAACCGTCTTCAGACTTGCGTTTCTACCTGGCTGTGAACTTAAACTGTATGTGGAATCCAGAGTGACGTTGCCAGGGTGAGGTTACCATCAGCAAAGCTGGACTCAAGGAGAGAAAGGCCAAGAGGCAAGGAGTCTACCCATGTGAAACTACCAGAGCATCTGTTCCCATCAGAGAATGAGCACGTGGATAAATCTGGAAACTGCAGAAAAGCACGCTGAAGAAATAAAAACCACTCTTCTCACCACCCAAAGGAAACCAAATGACTCTTACCACTTTGTGTCTTACCAGGATTTTAGTATCTATGCATTTTAAAATATAATATTATGAATACTTTCCCAAGCCATTAAATGCTCTTGGAGCATATCATCTTTAATGATGGCATGGTGATCCATTCTGTGCATGTACTGTGGTCCATGGAAGCATTGCTTCCCTGCTCTGTGAGGGAAAGGGCTCTGTCTCTTCCAGGTTTGTTTGTCCTGTGCTGGGTGCTTAATAAATACTCATTAAACAAATGCAGGAATGAATGAACCATTGGATGTTTAGGTAGTTGCCAATATAAAAATACAGGTAAGGCTGCAATATATATGCTTGCAGAAAGAAAATCCTTGTGCTTATGTCTGATTGTTTCCTTAAGATGAATTCCTAGGGGTTCAATTGCTGAGAAGAAGGGGAAAGAATTTATCTTGGATGGCAGCAGTTTCCCCCATTTTAAGAAGATGCTTGGAAAGGTGGTCCCTGAATCATCGGAGGGCTGGGGAAGAACTAGGCTAAGTTGTGAAGCCCAGCTCCAAGGTGACCTTGTCCTGACATGGCAGCTGGTGTCCCAACTGAGAGGAACATTTGAATTCTGGGAGTGCCACCCGGTGGGACTCAGGGAAGACTGTTAAAACCCTTGGTAAATTATGTGTATGTATCCCATTGCCTCTCCCTATTTTGAGGGACAAAATCATGACTATACTTTAAAAGTCAAAGCTAAACTTAGAACTGTTACATTGTCTGTATACAAGTAACAGTATTGCGTTAGTAAGACAAAGATACATCTCATTAGCTGCTAATGCTTTGAGAAAACGGAGGCACTTTATATGCTGCAGGTGGCGTAGTCAATGACCCTACCTCTTTCTAGAGACTTGGCAACACAGACAAATCATAAAAATGATTATTTTTGACCCCCAGTGACCCCACTTACAAGAATTATTTGAAGAGATAAATAAAAAATATAAAAATGCTATAGGTATAAAGATATTCAAGGATTATTTTAATAATGAAGAGCTAAAAAAACCTCAATGTCCCATGACAAGGGAGATATTAAATATATTATGTTTTATTATGGATAGAATATTGGGTAGCTATTAAAATAACTCATATCCTAGGGCAGGCTGTTACAACAAAATACCATAGACTGGGGGACTTAAACAGCAGACATTTATTTTCTCAACAGTTCTGGAGGCTGGAAGTCCAAGATCAAGGTGCCAGCAGATTTGGTTCTTGGTAAGGTCCTCCTTTCTGGCTTGCAGATAGATGGCCACCTTCTTGCTGTGTTCTCACATGGCAGAGAGAGAAAGTTCTGGTGTCTCCTTCTCTCCCCTTCCTTCCTTCCTTCCTTCCTTCTTTCCTTCCTTCCTTCTTTTGTGGTTTTGTACCTTTAACTTCCTCTTCTTATAAGGGTACTAATCCCATCATGGGGCCCCACGCTCATCTAAACCCAATTACCTCCCAAAGGCTCTACCTCCTAATACTATCACACTGGGAGTTAGGGCTTCAAAATACGCATTTTAGGGAGACATATTCAGTCCATAACAACCCACATGAATCATCAAATTGTACATATGGGAATGTTGCTAAGAAATGTCAAGAATGGAACGAGTAACTTCCCTCTCCCAGACCTGCTCACATCCCTCTTCTGCATCTCATTCGTTACAAAGCCATGAGAACTGTGAGTCAAACTTGATTCCTCTGCTCTCACCCAGTCCCCTCCTCTCCATTCCTGAGTCTTCTTGGCTCTCATTTGGACTCCTGGCTCTGGAAAACAGCTCTCTGATCCGTCCCCCCACCCTGACCCCCATTTCCCTGCCTCCTCCTTCTTCACTCTGGTGGCTCCCCACTATTAACCTGGTGAAGTCCCAGCTCTTCACAGGGTCACTCAGGGTTCTGTGTGACCTGGCCTCTGGTCTGCCGCTCCCAGATGGTCCCCGACTGTCCTTCCTTCCCTGCCCTTCCCAAACCCTGTGCTAAAATGCTTGCAGTTCTCCTCCTAGGCTGCCCTGGATGTTTGTCCATGTTCTTGCCTCTACCTGGACCGCCTCTTCAGCCCTCCAGCCTGGGCTGAAACCGCATCCAAGGGTCACCTCTGTGGGCTTTCCCAGCCCACACCCAGACCCACATGGGCTGTGCTCCATGTGCCCCCTCACCCATGACACTGTGTTCCCATCTTCCCACCAGGGTAACCCTTCCAGAGCAGGAAGGGTGTTTAACTTACCTTCCGGTTCAGAGTTCCCAGCACGGTGCCTGACACATAGTAAGCCCTAATAAATAATTTTTGAATATTTGAAAGAATGTTAAGTGGGAAAATACAGTATATATTTATATCATGATGATTGCAACAATAGAGTAGACTTAACGTTCAAGATCCTTCCTCAGATCCTTGGTCTGTGAACATGATTTGCATATTACAATGTCCCCCACAAATGGCAGGTGAGTGAAGTAGAACCAATTCTTCCATGTATCAAAACCTTGTTTTCTGGCCTTTTACACACTGGGTCTGTGCTAGGATCTCAGATAGGAAGCCTGGGGCCGGCAAAAGAAGGCCCACTGTCCTGTCTGTGGCACCTCCTATTGGGCTTGAAGGGTGTGCACAAGCCTGGGGCTCTGCTGCATTTGGGTAATGAGGTCTCCTCCATGGGGCCAGATTTGAGGCCTGTAGTGCAAGACGGAGAAGCAGTGCCACCTCATGGGCCAGATGTCCCAGTTTGCCTGGTTCGTGGCCTTCCTCACAGCCTTATTTACTGTTCCTGCCCATGCTGAGCCGTGCAGAGGGCAAGTTGTGAGCTTGTGTGAGGGGCAGGGTCGCTGAAGCTGGGGAGGCCACTGCCGTTGTGATTAGTGGGAAGTCCCCAGAGGAAGGTGGGTCTGGGAGACAAGTGGTGTCGGCAGAGCCCAGCTGCCCTTCTTTTCACACAGGAAGCTTCAGCCCTTTGACAACCTCGGAGGTTTTGGATGGGTTTTATTTCAGGTGATGACACTCAACTCACAAGGATATCTTACCCCTTGGCCATATCAGATCATAGTTTCAGGCTGCAGGAGCGCTCAGGCTGGCTCCTGATCACAGCTTCCAGAAACCACCATCCCCCTGGCTTCTGCAGGACCTGGCGCTATCTGAGTGCCTAGTGTCTGAGTGGCCAGTGCTTGGTTGTGGGCGAGGTTATCCAGTCCTTCTGGGGGTCTTCCATTCAAGGTCAATAGCACCGTGTATTTGGGGGCAGGAAAGAAGAGCTTTGGCCTCCCTGTCCAGAACAATAGTCAAGGATATGAGTGGTTTTTCGTTCCCAGAACTGGATGCATTTTTGTGGACAGTGACTCATCACTGAATTCGCCGGCAATAGAACCACGGCATGTCTGTGCAGTTTATAAGGCACTGGGACATAGGTTTGCCTGGCTGATCCTCACACAACCCCGAAAGGGGCTGAGATGGGATATTTGGGCTCCATCTCCAAGATGGGAAAACTAAAATCAGGTTGGCTTCATGACCGATGCTCAGGAACAGCCCCTTGGAGGGTGGCAGGGCTAGAACTTTGGCCCACGTCTTCTGTCCTCCAGGCCCCCAACGCTCTGTCCAGTGAGGACTCTCAGCCTCAGTCTGTCAGAGATGAGCATGGGGAACATAGGTGGACACCCAGGGAAATTTGTGGAGTGAACACGATCAGGAGGGGATTTCAGCTGAGTTCATAGACATTATATGTAACCAGTTGGCGATTATGTCTCTGAGAGCTGAGGCGCAGAGCTTGGTTAAGTGGGAAGCTTTCTTTCTGTCAAGGCTGAGGATCCCCGGCCATGAAAGTCATCTCCTTTACGGTTAGGATTGGTTGGGGAAATCAGTCATAGACATAACAAAGAGTGAAGTAACAATTGACAAGGCAGCATATGACTCACGTCTACTTGTGACATAGGCGGCCAGGGCTATGGAGATGTCGGAAGTGGGAAAAATCTACGTGGGCTCACATTCCAGACAGCCTCCTGGCGAGAGTGGGAAGGGTTGAGAAGGTGAATGGAAAGGTGAGACGTGGATGGGACCTGGGGTGGGGGTCAGGTCTGGTTGGCTCCGGTCAAGTGAGAATAGTCCCCGATGTGGGCGGGGCGCCCACAGGGGTGGGCCGAGGGGCTGGGCTGGCACACTGGGCTGTCGTCAGTGAGCACAAAACCGTTTCAGAAGTTACTTCCATTCCATGTAATGAAAACATAAGGGAAAAGGAAGGACAGAGGAGAGAAAAATGGAAATATAGGAAGGGAATGATTACAAAGAAAAGGGGAGAGAAAGAAACTGGAGAGAGAAGAAAGGAGAGGGATGGACAGGCAGTGCCTGAAAAGCCACTGATGAAGAATGTGTGGGAGGAGGAGGATGGTCGGGGACAAGCCACAGGACGGGCCTGGCCTGGGCCTGGAGGGCAGAGTCCCCTGATGCCCACGCCCCTGGTCACTGCTATTCCCGGTGAGTGCAGGTGTTAGCTAACGAGGCTAAGATGTGACCCTTTCCGGGGACTCTCCCTCCTTCCTCTCTTTCAGAAACATTTATGGGGTGTCTGCTCAGTGTCAGACTCTGTGAGGGCCAGCACAGTAACCAAAATAAAGGAAACCAAGGGTCAGCAAAATCGCGGTGTGACAGCTCTAGCCAAGCCTGTGTACTCCATAGTCCCTCTCCTAAGACCTTGGCCCAATAGCATCCTCCCTTACAGGGCTGTGTGGACAAAAAAGAAAAAGATCCTACCATTGCGTTAGCGGCTCTAGCCCCAGCTGCCCCCACACCTATGACTAGAGAGACAACGCAGCCCCGGCCCCACTTGTACCTTCAGCCTAAGCTTCCCTCTGGGATCGTTCCTTTAGCATGTGGATGGGCTGAAGCTTCTGTCATCCAGAAAACCCTCCTCCCTGGCCCCCAGATCCAGAGTCTGCCTTCCCCACCAAGCATCTTAGACCTTGTCTGAGCTCTGCCGTCTTACCTCACTCTCCCTCCTGTTCCATTCTCGCTGCCGCCCCATCACCGCAGTGAAACTGCCCTTGCTGAGGTGCGCTGTCTGTAATGCAGGGGACAGTTTTCTGTCTTTATCTTATTTAACCTCTTAGCAGCGCTTGCGGGTTCTGGTCATCCCCTCTGAGGAATTCTGCTGTTCTGAGTTCGATAGTGACAGACTCCCGTGCCTTTCCTTCCTTCTCAGTCCTCAGTGTCCTACCCTGAGTGTTGGCCTTCCTTAGGGCTTTGTCTCAAGACCATGCCTTCTCCTCGCAGATGACCTCGTTTTCTGGGTGGCCCCCAGGGCTTTCTGCTAACCCCCTCGTTCTTTTGTCTAGCCCAGTACTCTCTTTGGTCCTGAGGCCAACGACCCAACTGCCCCTGGACAGCTCCCCTTGGCTGTCCCACAGATGCTGAACGGGCACGGTGTCGAGATCAGATCTTATCTTCCCACAGACCCTCGCTGCCTCTGTGAGGAACAGACCATATCGGATCCGCTGCCCAAACCAACAAGCTCTCCCTGGCTCTGACCACCATCTCTCAGCCCTCCCATTCTGGTGATTCTCTTGGCTCTCGGCACTTCTTGCCCCATTCCACAGATAGTCCCTGGCATATAGAAAGTGCCCAGTAGATGATGAAATGAAGGAAAAACAAGCAAGATAATGTGTAAGGAAGTGTCCGTCATATGGCAGCTGCTCAAAAAGTGTGCCTTTATTGATCATCCATGGCTGCGAGCAAGTCCCTCTGAAGCATAGTTGCTTAAAGGATTCACATTATCTCTCATGGTGTCCTTGGACCAGGAATTTGGGAGAATCTTGCCAGGTGGTTCTGGCTCAGGGTCTGTCATGAGGGTGCAGCCAGATCATGGTTTCTTCAGTTGCAAGGCTGTCCTGGGCTGGGCAGATGCAGAGAGCTGGGCGCTCCTTGGGCTTCTCTCGTTATCTCTCTGGTCTTGTTATCTCTCTGGTCTCTCCACGGGTTTCTAGTATGGCGGCTTCCGGGGAGCTAGACTTCTTCCATGGCAGCTCAGGGCTCCAGATGGAGACCAGGAGGGTGCTGTCTCCCCTCTTCTGTCCCTCTCACTGGTCCTCTACATGTTTGAACAAGTCAGCAAGGCTGACCACCATTCAAGACACCATTGTCACCTGGTGAGAAGTGTCAAAGATTTGTGAACTTCTTAAAAAGACATTTATACACAGTAAGATTCACTTGGATTTTTGGTGTGCAAAGCTAGGAGTTTTGACACATGCAGAGGTTCTCGTAACTACTACAGGATATGGGAGAGCTCCTCACCCCTAATCCCTGGTAACCACAGGTCTGTTCTCTCTCCCTATAGTTTTGTGTTTTTCAAAGGCCATATAAGGAATCATTTAGTATGTAGCCATCAGAAACTGGCTTCTTTCACTCTTCATAATGCCCTTGAGACCCAGCTAAGTCGTGTGCATCAACAGTTCATGCCTTTCTAAGGCTGAGTGGTATTCCATTGTAAGGATGTATCAGTTTGGTCATTCATTCACTCCTTGAAGGGCATTTGTGTTATTTCCAGTGTTTGGTGATTACAAATAAGGCCGCTATAAACATTTGATCTGGAGGCTAATGTCTTAGCCAGTATGTCCTACCACCTTTCCTGCTGTAAGTGTTCGTGTAGAGATTTTGTGTGAACATACGTTTTCAGTTTTCTAGGATAAATACCTAGAAGTGGGATTGCTTTTTTGGCAGAGAATGACCTGGCACTCTCCTGGGCAGGCCTGTCAAGGGGCTTGTACTTATTAGGCAAATTACCCTTTGTCAGAAGAATTTGTTATTCGACTCTTTGAACTTCAGAGTAGAAGAACCTTTCCAAACAGTGCCCAGAGAAAGGACCATTCGTTTAAAAATCATTGTTTGTAGGTATCTGACAATTCTTTATTCTTAAGCCTTCAGAGGCCCTGCTGGGGATGAACCTGAGGTGAAGCCCTGGGGTCCCCCAGCAGCCTCATCACCCTGAGCTGTGACGTCACCCGGCACTCACTCTGTACCCTCATTCCACGACCTTACAAAGGGACAGCACCTGTGACAGCACTGTGTGGGGACCATTTTTCAAACCCCACGGGGCACAGATCATCAGAAATTCTATCAGTTGGCAAAATACCATAAATCAATGAAGAAGCAGGCAGCGCTGGAGGATCTCAGAGTATGAAAAATGCACATTGATCATCACAGAGATGAAGTGAGCAGTGGTGGGTAGGTGGCCAGATGGCAGAGGGAGAGAATCCTCAAGCACACTCCCCACTGAGTGTGGAGCCCAATGCCGGGCTCGATCTCACAACCCTGAGATCATGACCCAAGCCAAAACCAGCAGTTGGATGCTTAACAGGCTGAGCCACCCAGGCACCCCAAGATCTGGTTTTAATGAGTTTTACCTTCTCTTTACTAAGGGAGAGCTCAGTATCCAGAAAGTTGCTGAGGCCTCAAGGTGGCCCTCAGTGGAAGACCCCCATTCGTCAGGGTTTCTTGCTCATTCCTTTTGTCCTTGACTAAATGAAGCTCCCAGCCTGGAGACCTGCCTGGAATGCACAAGCAGGGCCCACCTTTAAGCTCTCTTTCTATTCTGTGGGGTTATTAGGAATACTTAGTTTCCTTAGGATATCATAGTACATAAATCAGGTAAAGGCCCTAAATAGGGGGAGTTCAGTGTGATTCTCCAAGTATCTGTAAAAACTGAGGACGTCAGTGTTTCTCTAGCAATATACAAGGAAGTGAAAGGTGAAATCAGGCCCGATGTTCACAGAAGCCTTTCACTCACCCTACATCCACGTGAGTTTTTGCCCTTTGTCGGGTTCTCTGCAGTGCACTTGGAAATCGAAGAAGAATAAAGCATGGGCCTTGTTGCCAAGCATTTTTATAGGCCACAATGGTAACAGGCTGGCCTGATATCCTCACCATAGGTATCGCTTTATTTCTATGAAAAATGCGTTCCGAGTTCCAGACACCAAGTCATGGTGAACTTTTGAATGCCACCCATGGGTAAGCTGGGGGCTCTGCTTATGTAGGAAATTGTGATTGGCCTATATTCAGTTTCATTAGCCCCTTTAGTTTCTGTCAAGATGTTTAGGACAGTGTCCCTTGGTCGCCTCCCTGAGAAGTCAGTCTCTTCCTCTCTCTCTCTCTCTCTCTCTCTCGGTTTCCTGGTCTCTGCCCATGTCCTTGGCCACTCAAGAGCTCTGTATTTCCAGATTCTGCCTCCTGTGACTGAAGTCTTGTCCCTCTGATACGTCCACGTAACTCTGAGCCTCTTGGTTCTCTCATTCATATAGTGTACAGAAGCTTCCACCAGTCTCCTCTTTCAGATGAAAGTGGGGGGCTCCTCTGAGGGGATGTGGGGTTAAGCCTCTGGTGCATCCTGAGATTTTGAATTTCGCTTCTAACATTTGTGTTTGTGAACAGCGCTTGGGTTAAGGCCTGGCCTGATGTCAGCAGGGAGGGAAGACTTCAGTGCAAGGCCAGAACCTGTCTGTGCTGACATGTGGGCCTCATTAACTCCTGCTCTGTGCCCGGCCAGCCCAGAGGCCCCTCTGATCTGCGATGTCCCAGCGAACACCAGCAGTGCTCAGCCCAGCAAACGGCCCACCGCTTCTGTCCTCACCCCGACCTTGGGAAACATGGTTTTAGCTTCCTGATTTGGTGTGTGTCCCCCGTTTCGTCCTCGGTGAGCTGTCCCCCAGTGCTGCTCTCCCCGGGCTGTGGGTGAGGCGGCCACGAGAAAGACAAGGGCTAATCCCAGGCTGAGGAGCGGGAAGGGAGGGGCCTCACCGGCCAAGAGTTCTTTGTGTCTCAGGGCTCTGGTGTCCGTAAGCCTCTTTTCTCCACCCCCCGGCACTCTTGGAGAACCATTGCTTTCGTTTTACAAAAGTTTCTTGGCCCGCCTGGTCCCTGAAGCAGAACATGCGAGCACCGCTAAATTAGTGTATGCAGTTCTGCAAAGTCTAAACAGGTTAAATTCCATTATTCTGGGCAGTGTTTGTCTGGTGACGAGTGCTGGCCAAAGCAGAAGGAGTCTGTGAGGGGACAACGAGAGGTTTTGCCCGCTGCCCTCCCAGGACCAGGCTCTGCATGGGAGAGAGCGGGCGCTCCTCAAGAGGGCTCCGCCACACTTCAGCTCTTCACCAGCAGACACGGCGTTGTTCTCATTGTCCTGCATGGGTCACTGGGGCTGAAAACCCATCTGATGGGGAGAGGGTCAGCTCTTTGGGTTTATGGAGCTGTCTGCATATCCCACAGTGCATTTTGGTCATGCTGATCAGTCATCGTTGGTTGAAGGGCCTTGGATGTCATTAGTGTTTCCAATCAGTTTATATAAGGCTCAGAATAATCGGTGGATTGGGGACTGACCTGATAAGGCAAACTGCATACCCCCCGCCGCCCGACATGCCTGCCGTCACTCTGCAGCACGGCTCCTTGTAGGGTGTTTTTAGGTGAGGCTCCTATGAATCCTTCTGGACCAATAACTGGCAGTGTGTCGAGAAGCAGTATGATGTCCTCAGAGCACTTTGCTCCTGACTGTGGGTCATTAGCTGTGGTAGTCATGTTTTTACTGAGTGCTGGTGATGTGCCAGGCTCTGTTTTTTTTTTTTTAAAGATTTTATTTATTTGACAGAGAGAGACACAGCGAGAGAGGGAACACAAGCAGGGGGAGTGGGAGAGGGAGAAGCAGGCTTCCCACTGAGCAGGGAGCCCGACGTGGGACTCGATCCCAGGACCCTGGGATCATGACCTGAGCCGAAGGCAGACGCTTAACTGACTGAGCCACCCAGGCGCCCCGGCTCTGTTTTTTTTTTTTAAGATTTTTTTTTAAATTTATTTATTTGAGAGAGAGAATGAGGTAGAGCGAGCATGAGAGGGGGGAGGGTCAGAGGGAGAGGCAGACTCCCTGCTGAGCAGGGAGCCCGATGTGGGACTCGATCCCAGGACTCCAGGATCATGACCCGAGCCGAAGGCAGTCGCTTAACCAACTGAGCCACCCAGGCGCCCTGCCAGGCTCTGTTTTAAGCACTGTAGAAATAACAGTGAACAAAACAGGCAAACATCCTGACCTTGGAGCATATATTCTAGTGGCAAAGTTGCAGAGAGAGTGGTAAGAAATAAAACAAAACAGCAAGGGACATCATGTGCTAGGTGATCTGTGCCAGGCTCTCTCGGCCTCAGTGTCTTCATCTGCAAAATGAGCAAGCTGGACCGGACCCCAGTGGTCCTTGCTTCCAGCTCTTCTCTAGATCCCCTCATCAGTTTTTTGCATTGTTCGTGAGGAGAGCCGCCAGTCTTTCTTACCTGTAGATGTGTGTCGTGAGAGCACAGAATTGCTTCCAACTGTGTGGTTCTGCATCGTTGTTCTTTCTGGTGCCAGTGGGCGTGCGTCTCCAGGTGTCCAGTGGGAAATGCTGTGACTCCATAATCTGTGTAGTATTGGCCCGAGCCCATCCCCACCACTGCGGGTTTCGCTGAGCCCAGTGCTCCCATGTGTGGCCTGTGGGAGGGCAGGCAGGTACGCTTAGCAATGGGTGCTCCCCTCTGTGGGTGTGCGCAAGGGGGGGATGGAGGGACCCGGGCCTTCTCAGGCCACCGCTCAGTCTCTATAGCTTCTGGATAATGGGGCTGTGGACTAATCTCTCTGTTTTTTCTCTCCTGGCTGGGGGCTCTCTGAGAAGGGAGCTGCGGCTAACCTTCATTAATACCATCACACTTTCGGAATCTATTGAACTGTTGCTTCCCCCCAGCTTAAGTCAAACAGTGAACACCGGTCACCGGGCTGGGTGCAGGGGATGTGAGGGTGAGGAACTAGCAAACACCCCTTTGGGGACCTGACGGCCCAGTGCCCAGGAGCAGAGCTCAGGGCCGTCCACCCTTCCTGCAAGGTGCCCGACAACCAAGTGGTGAATGTACAGGGAGGGCAGCTTCCCACCCACAGAGGAGGGGAGTGGGCTTTCTTTTTTTTTTTTTAAATATTTTTAAAATTTATTTATTAGAGAGAGAGAGAGTGAGAGAGAGAGCGCAAGAGGGGGTAGGGTTAGAGGGAGAAGCAGACTCCCCACCGAGCAGGGAGCCCAATGCGGGACTCGATCCCGGGACTCCGGGATCATGACCTGAGCTGTAGGCAGTCGCTTAACCAACTGAGCCACCCAGGCGCCCGGGAGTGGGCTTTCTGTTTCCTGTGTCTGTGAGCCACGAGGAAGCGTGCAGAGCTACAGGTGATGCCGTGGGTTCTTGGATGGTCTCTCTGGTGGGAGTGCCCGAGTGACAGCGAAGCCTTGCTGTCCATGTGACCACGCGCAGCGACAGAGCCTCTTGCCTCTAGGACACTATCTCTTGGTGGTGTTTGAATGTGAGGGGAACCTGGGTGGCTAAGCGAGTTAAGTGTCCGACTCTTGATTTCAGCTCAGGTTATGATCTCAGTGTCGTGAGATCGAGCCCTGCATCGGGCTCTGCGCTGGGCATAGAGCCTGCTTGGGATTCTTTCTTTTTCCCTCTCCCTCTGCGCCCTCCCACCAAATAACAACAAAAAAGCAGAAGAATGTGAATTTGCCAACTTTCTGGATGTGAGATTGTGTGGTTGGTAAACGCGACCCAGTGTAAGCGTGGCTCCTCTCCCCTCTCTCTTGCTGAGGAATGGGGTGCTAAGCCACTGAGGTGGGGGGTTCTTCTCAGAGGGTGGCAGACATGGAGGCGGAGGGAAGATTGTGAGCAGATGCCAGGGTCCTGAGGAGAGGTGAGGAGGGAGGGTGGGCTGCATGGCTCCACCCTTGGAGGTGAAAGAGTGGTGGTGGTGGCCAAAAGATGGCCCACCTTCCACCCTGGGCCTGGGGTGCACTGGGCCAGGAGAGCAGGCCAGGGGACACACTGCTTCCTCCACGAGGGTGACAGAGAGAGAGACGTCCTTGGGAAACCTCCAGGAGGACAGTGAATTGTGCTTGTTTTCTTCACTGCTGCATCCCAGGTTGGGCCCCACTTCCGGCTGTGTGGCTGGCGGATGAAGGGGCAGGTGGAGTGGAGGCCCCAATAGGGAGCTGGGGCTGTCCTGGAGCCTGTGGGCCTGAAACGAAGAGCAGGTTTCATGGGGGGGGGGGGTTGGTGGGTTCTGTGTCAGGCACACTGAGTTAGAGCTGCAGGGCCCAACTGGCCACTCCCTTCTGTTACTGGTCATCACCAGCGCCTGGGGGCCTGTGTGCCTTCAGGGGCCTGGCAGGTCCCCGCGCCCAGGCTTGTCCCTCATTCTCTGTCTCCTGTTCTATGCTTCAGCAAGCTGGCTGCCTTAGTTCTTCACATTCCTGGCTGCTTCAAGCTTGCTTGCCTTTGTTTCTGCCTTCCTGCCATCATCCCGCCCCCCGCTCCTGTTCCTGGCTGGGTCATCCTCATCTTCTTCAACAGTCGGTTCTGGTGTTAACTCACTCATCCATTCCACTGGCACTTAGAGCTGCCTGGAAAATGCCAGGGAAGGCTGCTGGACGCTGCAGCCTGCCACCTCCCCCACCCCCCACCACCTCTGGGCTATGTAGGTGCCCTTCGTGAATGTTCCTTTGGCTGTTACTGCAGCATGATGGTTTAAAGCAAGCCTTTGGATCCCATGGACATGCTTCCAATCTCTCTGAGTTTCAGTTTCTACGTATATAAAATGGGAATAATAGTGCTTTTCTTCAGAGGGTGGTGGCAAGCCTTAAATGAAACAACTCTTGGAAAGCATGTAGCATGGTGCTTGGCCCACTCAGGGAAAGGGAGACCTCTGCCACTGCTTCTCTTTCTTGTTTTTATCACCAGCTTGGGAGTCCCTGGCTGGGTCCCTTCCCCTGTGGGAGTCAGGCCGATGTGGTCAGGGGTGGCCTTAAGGCGGAGGTAGGATGTAGTCAAGGATGGAAAGAAGATGTGAGTGTAGGAGTGTGGGAAAGTGGAGAGTAGGTTGGAGGCTTGGAGAGGGGAGTGGGATGAGCAAGGCCAGTTGGTGCAGAGCCTGGGGGGCCAGGTCTCCGTTCTGGCCTTCGAACCAGGCTTTGGTGTATCCATAATCATGATCGCAATAGTGAGTCCTGGTGATCAGCAGAGCTGGGGTCAAGATACAAGGCTTTCAAGCAGATTGAGAAATGCAGTCAGTGTGTTTGGAGTCTCAGATGGGAACCAAATATCCGAGGAGGTATTGGAACATGTCTGCCAGTTACTCCTAATCTAGAAAGATAGCTAAACTGGCAATCATGATCTTGTGTGATTGAGGTTATAATTGAGGGGTGAAAGTATTTGGGGGAAAAGATTTCAGCACTCTCACAGTATTCCCCTGAGAGGACTGCTGCTGGGTCTCTCTTCCTTCTGAGGGGACACAGGGCTGGGGTGGAGGGCAGGAGTGGTGGGAACTGGGAAACAGGCACTGAGGCCGGTGGCGAAGCTGAGTCCTCTGCTGCTGGGATCAAGAGTTTCGCTTTGCCTGACCACACCCTCCGGGGGTGGTAGGAGGGGTGGGGAGAAGCATCCTGATGTGCCTGAGGCTGTGACCCCCAACCCAGCAAGGGCTGCATTTTGTGAGTAATAAAACATGCTCTCTGAAGTCTCCTCATTATCTGCGATCTTGCCTCACAGACAATCCCATCCAGTGCAGTCTTTTTTTTTAGTGTCTTTGCCATGGTGCTAAGGGAAGAATTTGACAGTGTGCCCCATTGCTGGCCTTTGTGTTCTAAATTTTGCTTCCCATCTGCTTTGCGTGCTGTTGCCGACACCCCATCTTTTGTGGCCTTGGTGCTTGTGAGAGAATTGTGTTGAGCTGAGTGGAGAGCAGAAAGATGGTGTGGTTAGAAGAGCTGTGCTTTGGATCCTGTGGCCAAAGACCTAAGTAGTTTGATATCCTTAACTTGACATTCATGGCCCTCCACAACCTGAATTCAGCTTGCCTTCCATCCCACTGTCCCCTGACCCATAGGTCCACCAGCCGTTCCTTGTCCCTTTGCAGTATCCCTCTTTTCTAGATCCACATGACTGCACAGCAGTGGTCCCTGCAGTGAACCGAGGGAAGGTGGTTCTGGAACATGGCATCCTCCTGTGTTCCCCAAGCAGTATACATTCATGAAGGTAGGTTTGGAGATGCAGGAGATAACTTGGTCTCACGCAGCTGCCTCCACCCAAGCCTGAGCTCGTCTCTGACTGAGCCACGCTCTGCACCCCCACACCGGTGCTCAGCTATTTCTGGTTCCCCAAGTCCTCCCAGTTACCAGAGACTGGCTCAGATAGATGTTGTCACCTTCCATGGAGGCTGCTCTGCCGAGCGTGGCTGGAAGTCACCATCCTCCTGCTTGCCTTCCCAGTGATGGGTCTCCACCTTCCTCAGGGTTTCCTTCTTTTTAGATTATGAGAATGTGTTTGAATTCCTTCGCCCCGAGGAGAGGAAGAGCACTCATTGGATAGGATCCTGCTCTCAGTAATCTCTGTACCCCCTGAAGTCATTGCCGCTGCCTCTTCCGACACTTTCTCAGACTTCTCTTTTTTACTTTTCTTTGCTTCAGATTTATGGTATTAAATTTTTTTTCTTTAAAGATTTTATTCATTTATTTGAGAGAGAGTGAGAGAGACGGAGAGCATGGGAGAGAGAGAGATGGTCAGAGGGAGAAGCAGGGTCCCCGCTGAGCAGGGAGCCCGATGCGGGGCTTGATCCCAGGACCCCGGGATCATGACCTGAGCCGAAGGCAGACGCTTAACCAACTGAGCCACCCAGGCACCCTAAATTATTTTTTGGTAAGTTTTCCATCCTGGTTCTAGGTTTTTGGTATGTATGTTATTAGAAAGTGATCTGAAGACTAAATCTGAAAAGGTCAGTTCCATCTCAGACTTAATTTTTCATATATTACCGTCTAGTTCTCTGAAACCTCCTCTCCGAATAAAAATGGTTGATTCCTAAGCAGCACAGGCTGAGAGGTTGAACAGCTGAGCAGAACTGTAAACAGTCTCATGATGCTAAGGAGATAAAAATGAGAGTTCAGAGCTTACAAAGGTGGGAGAGGTCCTGGAGGCACCCCATGCTTATAAATACCCTCCCACTTTAGTCAGGAACCCTGAAGGACTATATCCTAGGAGAAATGGCTTGCCAAAAATAGGCCAACTTGTATAAAGACTGAAACCCAACCTCAAACTAGCTAACCAGAAATAGACCAAATTTACAAAGACTGAAACTAAGCCTCAAATCAGCTCAACTGCTAATATGGATTAAGATGATCTGTTCCTGAGGGCGCCTGGGTGGCTCAGATGGTTAAGCGTCTGCCTTCGGCTCAGGTCATGATCCCAGGGTCCTGGGATCGAGTCCCACATCGGGCTCCCTGCTCCTTGGGAGCCTGCTTCTCCCTCTGCTTCTCTCTCTCTCTCTCTCTGTCTCTAATGAATAAATAAATAAAATCTTTAAAAAAAAAAAAAAAGATGATCTGTTCCTGATCTGGTTGCCTGTCCCAAACTAAAGCGAATCAGAAAATCATGTAATGTCATCTGGATCCTTTGTAGTTTTATATATAAATATGTAATATCCATCACAAAGTTAAATAAATACCAGGCATAATAAGAAGCAGGATTAAGAGAAGAAAAAGACACTCAAAACAGACACACAGGTGATACAGATATTGCAGTTATCAGACAGGGGCTTTAATGTCAATGATAACAGGTTCAAGACAGTAAATGACAAGATCGAGAATTTCACCAGAGAATTAGGATCTATTTACATAAAAAAGCAATAGAAAAAAATCAAATAGAAATTCTAGACTGAAATAGAATCACTGATATTAAGCATAAGTAGGTGGATTTAACAGTGGTTTAGACACAGCCAAAGAGAGATTAGTGATCTAGAAGATAGGCCAGTAAAAAAATATCCTGCCTAAAACAGAAAGAGAAAAAAAAAAAAGATCAAAAATAAAGAAAATGTCCATAAAAGAGATATGATATGTAATGAAAAGGTCTAACACACATGTCATTGGAATCCCAGAAAGATAATGGAAGAAGCTGTATTTCAAGAGATACTAACAGAGAATTTTCCAAAACTAATGAAGTGTACTTAACCACAGACTAAAGAAGTGCTATCAGTCCCTAGAAGGATAAATGTAAAGAAGGACACAAACACATGCCACTAATACTTCTGAATGCCAAAGACAAAAAGAAAATTTAAAAGCAGCCTGAGAAAAAAGACCTATTACCTTCGAAGAAGCAATAAGAAGACTAACAACAGAGTTCTCAGCTGAAATGATGGAATCGAGGAGACAATGAAATACATCTTTAAACTGTTGAAGAAAAATAAATGCCAAAGTAGAATTTTATACCTAGATTTTCCTTGGAGATAAAGATGAAATAAAATAACTTTCAGAAACAAAGACTGAATTTATTGCCACCCTAAAAGAATACTAAAAAGGGTTCTTCAGAAAGAAGCATTTCTGATTCCAGTTAGAAGCATGGAGAAGCAGAAAGGAATGAAGAACAATGGATAAGACAAACATGTGAGGAAATCTAAATGAATATTGACAGTAAAAAACAATAATAATGTCTCAATGGGATTAAAGTACATGTAAAATCAAAATATACAACAAGCAATAATAAAAAAAGGAATGAGGGGGTAAATAGCATTGAAGTATTTTAAAGTCCTTTCATTTTCTGGAGAATGGGAAAAGTACTAATCAATAATAAGTGAAGGATGTTATTTACATGATAATCCTTAAAATAATAGTACAATAATATACAAGTAACAAGATAATAGAGAAGAGAATATTTAAAAAAAGACCTGACTAACCCAAAAGAAGGTGAGAATTGAGAGAATTGAGAGAAAAAGGAACACTGAACAATAGGAAAAAATGGAAAATGTACAGAATGTAGATTTAAATACAAATATATCAGTAATTGCATTAAATGAAAATGGGTTAGGGGCACCTGGGTGGCACAGTTGGTTGAGTGTCTGACTCTTGGTTTTGGCTCAGGTGGTGATCTCAGGGTTGTGAGATCGAGCCCTGTGCTGGGCTCTGCACTCAGCATGGGGTCTGCTTAAGACTCTGTCCCTCTGCCCCTTCCACCTCGCCCTCTTGCTCTCAAATAAATAAATAAATCTTTTAAAAAATGGGTTAAATATTCCAATTAAAACTCTGAAATTGTGAAATTTGATTTAAAAAAACACAACAAAATCCAGTTAATGCTGCTTGCAAAAACACCTTAAATATATGGACACAAGAAGACTGATAGTAAATGAATGGAAAAAATGATATTCCATGCAAATCAGGGATATAGCAAATGAGACAAAGTGGAAGTTATGGCAGAAAACATGACTAGATACAAAGAAGGACAATCAACCAAGGAGACACCAGAAACTCCAATTTATTTACATCTAATTACAGAAAGTATGAAATAAATTTTGACAGACAAAATAGCATGTAATATCATGTAAATAGACAAATTTACAATTAGAATGGCTTTTTAGCATGTGTTTTTAGTAACTGATAGCAGAAGATGACAAAAAAATCTGTTTGGCTGTCAAAGATTTTATTTGAATGCTATCAACCAATATAACCTAATTGACATGTAGAGATCATTATACCCCACAATCGTGGAATATACGTACTTTATAAGTGCACGTGGAACATTTGCCAAAATTTACCATATTTGGGTCTTAAAGGAATTGAATCTGTAAATAAGTCCTTTCTATAAAGAAACCCTCAGGCTCAGATATCATTAGTGAACTTTGCCAAATATTTAAAGAACTAGCACCAATCTTATACCAACTCCTCTAGAGAATGGAAAAAGAGATGAACACTTCCAAACTCATTTTATGAATATAACCTTGATCCCTAAACCTGGCAAGGACATTACAAGAAAGAAAAGTGCCTGGGTCAATCTCTTTCATAAGCATAGATACAAACTTAAAGAAAATGTTTGCAAAATAAGTTCAACAATGTATTCAAAGGATAACACAGAGTAGTACCAAGTTGGATTAATTCTAGAAATGAAAATTTGGTTTAATATATAAAAACCAGTGTTAGTATGCTAATAGGCTAAAGAGAAAAATCATGTTCATAATACAGAAAAAGCATTTGTTGAAGTTTATACCCATTTGTTTAAAAAAAAAAACTCTTAGCAAACTTGGATCTCAGCAAACTGCAGATATTGACGAATGGTATCTCTTTAAAAATAGAGCAAACATCATATTTAATGGTAAAATATTGAAAGCCCCGAAATGGGACTGTGACAAGGAAGTCAGTTATAATCACTTCTTTTCAACATGGCACTGGGAGTCCTAGCAGGAACAACAAGGCCAGGAAAAGAAATAAAAAGTATAAAGATTTGAAAGGAAGAATAAAATTGTCATCTGTAGACATCATGATTATATACAAAGATTATTCAAAACAATCTATATACATCACCTAGAATTAACAAATAAATTTAGCAAAGTCACTGGGTATGAGATTAGTATGTAAAAATCAACTCAATTTCTATATTACAGTGACAAAAACTGGAAACTAAAAATGATGAAAAAATAAAATCATCAGATATCTAGGAATACATTTGACCAAAGATATTCTAGACCTCTACTCAGGAAATTTAGAGATATTTTTAAAAACGGAATTAAATGACCAGATACACAACGTTCAGAAATTGGAAGACTCAGTATTGCAAAGATGTGATTTTTCCTAAGTTGGTATATGTAATCCCAATTAAAATCCAAGTAGATTTTCTTTTTTTGTAGAAGCTGACAAACTGATTCTAATATTTATATGGAAATGCACAAGGCCAAGAATGGCCAAGGTAGTCTTGAAAAAGACAAAACTAGAGGGCTTACATTGCCAGGATAAAGACTTGTTTCTAAGTTATAGGACCTAAAACATTGTGGTATTGGTGCAAGGACATATAACTAGACCTTGGAACAGCATGAGTCCAGAGACATACACACACACATATTGGTGATGACAGAGGTAATGAGAAAAGGTTTGTCCTTTCAGTAAATGGTCCTGGGTTAATTGGATATCCACATGGGAATAAATTCATCTTGCTCCTTTTCTTGCATTATATTAAAAACTCAGTTCCAGGTGGATCATAAATCTAATGGTGAAAGGTTAAACAACAAAGCCCCTAGATGATAATAAAGGAAAATACATTCACAACTTTGGGTAGGCAAAGATTTTTAGGCAAGACACAAATAGCACTAGCCCTAAAGGAATAAATGTGATAATTTGGAGTACATTAAAATGAAGGTTTGTTCATCAAAAGACACCAATACAAGTTGAAAGGCAAGTCACACAATGGGAGAAGATATCTTTCTCTTATCTGTGTGTATGTATTATTCAACAAAGGACTCATATTCAAAATACATAAAGAGCCCTGCTCCTACTAAATAAATAAAAAAAGACAGTCTAATAGAAGAAGAGGCAAGAGACTTGAACAGACACTTCAAGATGATATCCAAATGGCCAATAGACTTTATTCATCAGGGACATGCAAATAAAAACCATTTTAAATTGCACACCCTAGAATGGCTAAAATTTAAAAGCATGATAAAACTAAAGGTTGGCAAAGATGTGGAACCAAAGAAATGCTCACACACCCACTTTTAAATACTCTTTTACAAGCTACAAAACTGAAAATCTGCATGCTCCATGACTCACCAATTCCATTCCTAAATAGAGACCCAACAGATATATAAACATAGATGCCCCAAAGGACATATATAAAAATGTTCACGGTAGCGACCTGTGTGATACCAAATAACAGAGAACATGCAATGTTTATCATCAGTGGAATGGATGGTGTTGTTATATTCATACAATAGCATATTGTACGGCATTGAAAATGAATGTGCTGTTACTTCCATGCAACAACATGGAAGGATCTCGCAGACATATAGTCGAGTGAAAGAAGCTAGACACTGGAGAGTACCTGCACAACTCATATCAAGTTCAAGTACGGGAAAACTAGTTTATGATTTTACAAGTTAAGATAACAGATACCTTTGGATGAGAAGGAGGATCTAGTGGCTGGGTGGGGCCTCTGGGTGCCAAGAATGTTCTATGTTCTTATCTGAGTGGTGGTTATATGGAGGCATTCACTGTAAAAATTCATTGCTTTGTACACTTTTCTAAATGTGTTATACTTAGATAATTAAAAAAATTACTTAAAAAAACACAGAGGATAGAAGCCGTTGGTATAGAATCTCTTGGCTTTTGCCGTGTGGGAATTGGCTATGTGGAAAAGAAGGAAGTGAGGATAAAGTCCGGGATATTTTTCAGATACTCTGATTTTGAGATTGTCCAGTAGCAGATTTATCTTCATCCCTAAGCACAATGAGTGCTTTAGCATCATGGTCTCTGAGGTGCCTCAGGACCAGGAATCATTGAAATAGCCATTTCTGTGGCCCTTCTCTCCCTTGGAGACACTAGAGCTCCATCGTCTCTGCCTTATCCACCATAGATGACGCTGGCTGTGGGCAGAGTGCTGTGGGCAGAAGGAAGGAAAGCAAAGGCTCTTTTTTGTCTCCTCTTGTCCCTCCCCTTCCCCATCCTCTTTTCTTCCTTGGCTGCAAAGAGTGGAATTCTTGATAGGGGAGCCTACACCCACAGATGAAAGAGACAGAAGGGCATTTATTTAATGAAAGGACAGATGTAAATTAGTATTTTGTAGACTGAGACACAAATGCTAAGATTTCAGAATGTAGTAGAGGTTAGACGCAGTGGGTGGTAGAGAGGGCTTTTTTGGGAAAGCAAGAATTTCATTTTCAGACCCTGAATGAAAAGATGTTTTAAAAATTTTATTCAGGGAATGTTATGGGCTGAATGTTTGGGTCCCTCCAAAATTCATATGTTGAAGTTATAACCTCCAATGTGATGGTATTTGGAGGTGAAGCCTTTGGGAGGTAATTAGATTTAAATGATGTCATAAACCATGGCCATGATGGGAGTAGTGCCCTTATATCTACCTAATAGAGATTTGTGTCCTTATGAGAAGAGGAAGAGGCAGGAGGGATCCCTCTCATCACACGAAGGTATCAAGGAAAGGCCATGGGAGCTCGCAGTAAGATGGCGGCCATCTACAAGCCAGGAAGTCCCGGAATGCATCTGCCGGCACGTTGATCTTGGACTTCCTAGCCTCTGTAAGAAATAAATACCTCTTGTTTAAGTCACCTAGTCTATGGTATTTTGTTATAGCAACCCCAGATAAGACAAGGAACTGAAACTTCACTTGGTTTAATGGCAATGGTTCCTGCAAGCTGGAGCACAGTTACCTCTTTCCTGAGGGTATTTCTCTGTGGGGTGTTGTTAGCTGGGACCCCTCAGCAGCCTAGCCACGCCCATCTTTTGTGAGCATGGTGGTCAAGCTAAAATAAAAAATGCCCTGTGTAAGCACTGGGGTTTTCAGTCTGGCCCCATCTCGGTAATGGGAAAGTCAAGGAATGAAATGAGTTTATGGGAACTGAAAGATTCAGCTATGCATGCCAGGGCCATAATTAAGTTGACTTCCAAGTCAGGCTTTCCCTTTAAATTCTGCTTGTTGTTAGTCTATCCAAATAAGTTAAAAACCTTATTTACTCCTAAAAAATGGTATCATAAAAGAATTTGCTATCGGTTCTTAAATAGTGCTGCTTCTCATGTAATCCAGTCTGAGTTGAAAACTCTTTTCTCTGATTTAACAAACAGTATGTTTCCAGGGCGCCTGGGTGGCTCAGTAGGGTTAAGTGTCTGCCTTCGGCTCAGGTCATGATCCCTGGGTCCTGGGATCGAGTCCCATGTCAGGCTCTCTGCTTGGCAGGGAGTCTGCTTCTCTCTCTCTCTCTGCCTGATGCTCCCCCTGCTTGTCCTCTCTGTCTGTCTGTCAAATAAATAAATAAAATCTTAAAAAAAAGAAACAGTACATTTCAATGGTGCAGAATTTTCCCCACATATTTCTTTCTTTTTATTTTTTTAAGATTTTATTTATTTGAGAGAGCGCGCGAGAGAGAGTGCACAAGTAGGCAGAAGGATAGGGAGAAGCAGGCTCCCTGCTGAGCCGAGAGCCCAACATGGGGCTCGATCCCGGGACCCTGGGATCATGACCTGAGCTGAAGGCAGATGCTTAACTAACTGAGCCACCTAGGCGCTAGCTCCCCCCAACATATTTCATATTACTAAAGTGGTTCAAACTTTGGAAAAATACTTGAAAAAACAATACTGCATATTTGGCTTGTGAAAAAGTCAAAAGAACATCACTGGCTTAGGAAACGGAGCCCTAGTGGGAGAGGGTGCCCAGCAGAATTTGCCCTCGCCACATGGCTGTTTCTCTGCTCTGAGCCTGGCATTTTGAAGCCAGTGATTCAAGAGTTTGGCCTTGGCAATGACCAGTTATCTGCTAAACAGCCAAGAATAGCCACCAAATCAGTTGCTTTCCATGGTATCTCTGCAAAGTGTGTCACGAGGTTTCTTTGAATCTGGAGATTTTCTTGCTAATTTGGGAAGCTGCCGAGGAGATTGACAGAGGTCCTAACTGTTCCAGGGACCCGTGTGGCTCTCCTAGGCAGCTCAAGGCTTTCCCTGACTCTTCAGAGTCAGTCCTTTCCCAAGGTGGAAGCCATGAACTTCATCCCCTTTATTTTAAAAAACTCAGTTTTTAAAATTGTGTTCATCAAGGGTAAGGAAAACCCACTGGAGTCCTGGCCTGGCCCTGTTAGAGTCTCTGTGAGGGTCAGGTGAGTCAAAACGTGTAGCATCAAGATTGTGTGTGGAGTTCAGTAAACTCTCAAACAGTGGTTCGTCGCGTAGCTATACTCTGAGCTAGCCATTGCTAGGTGCTTTACCTACAAAATCTTGACTCCGCGCAATAGTTCTGCAAGGTGCTTGGTAGTGTTTCTTATTTTATTGAGAAGACAGAAGAGCCTCAGAGAAGTTAAGTTACTTACGTAAAGTCACACAGCTGCTGAGTGGCTGGGGACTGCATCCAAGACTTACTTTTCCACCACTGCCATATTCTCTCTATGACTGTCTCTCAGACTAGGCTCTGAGCCTCCTGGAAGGTTTGTGGACATTTTTTTGTGGGAGGCTTGTCCATGAGTTTCTAGTTTGAAAAATTCTGCTTTGTGTAAGAGGTTTGCCACTGTTTGCTGTGAAGGGCCAGGGAGGGAGTATTCATGCTCAGTGGGCCGCGACATCGCAGCTTCAACTACTCAAGTCTTGGGTGTAGCTGGCACCGTAGGCAAAACGTAAACACATGCGTATGTGCCAATAAAACTTTATTTGCAGGAACAGGTAAGGGGCTGGAATTGGGCCTGTGAGCCATAGTTTGCCGACCCCTGCCTTATTCCATGCTGCCTTCTTTTCTCTTCAAGCCCCTCCATCCTTGGTGCTCCCACTTCTCTGTTAACAACATCCCTGTTTTCTTAGAAGCCTTCTATTCGACCTGCTCAGTCATCAAAGTCCCACATTCTACTAACGTTTGACTGGCTGCCATGTGCTGGGCACTGGGGATAGGGCCGTGGCCAGAACGAAATTCCTGACTCATAGAGCTGACGTTTTGCTGGGGAGACAGATAGGTGTATGTCAGGTGGTGAAGGGTAAGAAGAATAGGGCAAGGGGTTAGGGAGTGCCAGGGCTGCTATTTTACATGGAGCAGTGAAGAAAGGACTCCAGAAAGGTGACATTGTAGCAGAGGTCTACGGGAAGGGAGGGGAGAAGTTACATGGCACTCTGGAGGAAGAGTATTCCAGACTCCAGGCAGCGAGAACAGCGAGTGCAAAGGTCCTGAGGTAGGAGTGTGCTTGGCATGTTTGAGGAACAACCAAGAATCCACAGTGGCTAGAGTGCGGCGAGTGAGGGAAGGAGTAGTTGGAGAGACAGACAGATAAGGGGCTGTTCCCGTGGGGCCTGGCGGGTCACTGTAGGACGTCACAGTGGGTGCCGCTGAGGGGTGTTGAGCAGCAGTGTCAGGATCTGATTCACACTACAGTGGATCTCTTTAGCCGCTGGGTCCAGAGAGTCTGTAGGGTGGGCAGAAGTGACGCCAGGAGGCTCATTAGGAGGGTGATAGTGGCAGAAGTCAGATATTCTGAATATTTGGGGAAGGTGGAACCACAGGCTTTCCCAACAGATTGCATGGGATGTGGGGGGACGAGAGGGGCCAAAGCTGATGGGCGGTTTTGGCCAGAGCAGGTGGATGGTCAGGGCAGCCTTGCTGAGATGGGAGAACTGTGGGAGAGGAGGTCTGTGGGCAAGATGAGGGCCTTCGTTTGGACGTATCAAGTTGGGCTGGTCGTTTGGATATCTGAGCGCAGATGCCAATAGGCAATGGATTTTCAAGTTTGGATTTTCGGTTGGGGCTATGTACTTGGGATGGGTGGTCTTTAACATCCTGAGCTGGCTGGGACTGCCCAGGAAGTGAGTGCAGAGGCAGGGCGGGCTAAGCTGGAGGCCATAGTTCCCTCCTGATTTCACACTGCAAGGTTCTTGCCTAAAACCTGCTCCCCCCACCCCGCCCGCCCCGGCCTTAGATTCTACTTTATTTGGTAAAACTCAGAAACTAACCACCACCTCACATCTCCCCACCTCCTGCTCTCCAAAGAAGCCAGTTCCCAAGAGACAAAAGGGCTGTGGCTTGGGGGTCATTCACCATCTCCAGGCTTTACACACTCAGGCAGCCCACGGCCTGCGGTCAGGCCTCCAGACCCAAAGCTCTTAGCGGCAATAGAAGGAAGCAAAAGCAAGCTCCCACTTCCTGCTGTCTGTGATCCACAGAGCTACCAGAGATTCCAGAAACTTGACACCAGCCCCGTCCCTCCCCTCTGAAACCTTTGTTGTGTGTGCACAGCGTGCAGGAGAGTGTGCGGGCACCTTCGTCCCATGGGATCAGCCCCGGCCTGTCCTTCCACCCTCTCTCATGTCCCACCGGCCACCCTCACGCTGTGTGTGAGCAAAGCAGAGGGAGGTTCTGTCACTCTCCTTACCAGTCCTGGTCTCCATGGTTCTGCCACCCAGAAGAACCACTCCCTTACCCAGCGTTATATAATACACGGGTAGCTGTTGTGCTAAAGGCATGAGAAGATTCGGGAGAGATGTAAATCACTGAGGTGCAGAGACTTCAGCTTTTAGAAGTATTCCCTCATGATGATGAAGCAGGGGCTGGAGCTGGGATCAGAGATGTGCCGTGGCTTTGCAGGCTGGCGGCTGCAGGGATGTGGGGCAGGGTGGTTCAGTCCCGTAGGACTGTGTTAGGGAGATGCAGAAAGCTGCGGGGGGAGGGTTGAGTTGAGTTTTAGCTTGACTATGAAGGAGGAGAATGGGACTGGGGGAGGGAGGAGGCCAACTGCTTTGTGGCCCTGCCACGTGAGCGCATCCCTGGCGATGCTACAGAGGTCTTGGGGATGCTGCGTGGACCCCTGAGCCACCTCCCCATGGGAGATGGCATCCCAGGGAAGAACTTGAGCAGGGTGCCCAGGGCACCCATGGCTTAGGAAGGGCAAGGAGCTTTCTGTGGCTTACGCCAAGTTAGGTCCCTTGCCAACGTCTGCCTGGGGTGCAGCTTGGAGGTCGGGTCTCAGGTGGAAGAGCGAGGTGATGGCTTAGTCCTGTCTCCCGGGAGTGTGTGTGGTTGGGTTTGCCGGTCTGGTCCCGGAGGCTGTTTCTGCACTGACAGAGGGTGTTTGGACTGTCACAGTGCGTGACATTCCCCACATACCTGCGGGGGATTGTGCTGCATGAACCTGATACCCACTGAATTAGATTTGGCTTGAAATTAACCGACTTAAGTGCAAATTAACCAAATCTCTTAATTTTTTTTTTTTTTTTTTTTTTTTTACAAGTCACAGGTTTTTTTCCTGGTGCTTTGGGGGTGACCCTTAACATTGTTGTGGCCTATGTTTTGTATCATGGAGTGGATTACACAGAAGCTTCTCAAGAAGTGAAAACAGAGCATCTGAGAGAAAAAAAAAATCCAGGGTAGCGGGAGATTTCCTTTCCCCAAAGGAAATGTTTGTAAAAGTATTTTGAGTGCAGTAAAGTGCCCTATAAATGTAAAGACTTATTATTACAGATCGCTTGAGGCAAACCAGCTCAGCCATAATGCAAACAATTACGGAACAGACTTCCTTATTGCTCTTCCTTCCTATGAAGCTCCTCCACTTGGATCATGAAGATGACCTCTGAGGATGAGCTTGGCCTGACCTGGATAAAGGTTTGGCTGGTGAGGGCAGGCTGAAGGCAGGGGCATGGGGCCATGCGGGACCTGTTGTCCTTCATTTGGATGGCCACTTCATCCAGTAGAGATCCAGCCTGTGAAAAATTGGCTGTTTCCAGTTGTGTGAGTTGGCTTCACATGGGGAGGCCAGCCTGGTCACTGAAAATGATTTTGGCTGCTGGTTACCCTGCTGTGTATGGACTCGGTCTCCTTCCAGCAGGAAGGCCTCCTTGGGGAATCACATCAAGGTCAGGGGCAGTTTAGTGAATGCAGCATCAGAGTGTGTATTTCATTCCATTCCAGTGTACTAGGTGCTCAGTACCTTCTGGCGAGTGAGTGAGTGAGTGAGCGAGCGAGCAGACATGAAGGTGGCTCACAGGCAGTTGGCAGGCCTGGGACTGGGCATGCTCCAGGCTGGCCTGATCATCCACCTGCCCCCAAGAGGAGACATTCTCTGTTTCCTCCCAAGCTCCTTCCCTGAACTCTGGGTAAGGTTTCCTCCAAAGAGGTATATATCCAATTAGTTCCTCCTTTTTTTTTAGAAAGAGAGAGAGCATGAGCACAAGGGGGGAGGGGGAGGGACAGAGAATCTTAAGTGGGCTCCACACTCAACACCGAGCCCGATATAGGGCTCGATCTCAGGACCCTGAGATCACGACCTGAGCCGAAATCAAGAGTTGGAGGCTTAACCGACTGAGCCACCCAGGTGCCCCTTTCCTATTTTCTTTTGTAAAGAGGTAAAAAGTTATTGAAAATAAGGTACACATAATTTTCCCTGTGTTTGATAGAAATAAGCTATGAAATACTCATTGTTAGTAAGCATCCCAAAAACTTCTGGATTGACTGATAATTTAACAATCTTCAAGACCTCGGAGGGTTTGAGTCACTGTTCCTGGCTTCTGTATATACTCAATTGACAGAAGAATAGGATTGATCATCACACGCTACACTGCAAGTTAGTGTCCCTACTTTGTAGGGGGCCCCGTGTTCCTGTGAGGACCTCAGTGTCAGCAGATGAGCGACACAGGGTCTGCTGGCCTGGCTGCACCCCTGATAACTAGGTTTCTCTGGGGTGTGCCTCAGGGGCGGTTCTTCTGGGTCCAGTTGCGACGTAGAAACCACACAGTGATTTAAACAGGGGAAGCTTATTATTAAGAATTATTAAACTATGATGAAGGAGTATAGGATATATGAAAACTCTCCATGGTACCCCAGGGCTGAGGGAGAGTGCCCAAGGAAGGACAGACTTGGAAGGGGTGTAGACCTTGTTGGAGAAGGTGTAGTTGGTTGCCCTAGATGGTAGAGAAGTTTGCTGGTTTGGCTGGTCCTGGGTCACTGGGCAGACAGGAAGCAAGCCCCCAGAGTTGAGGCGGGGTGAGCGAGCTGTGGTGGTGTGGGTGTGCAGGGGGAGGGGACACCGGTGCAGGCAGGAGGCCTAGAGCCCAAATGTCTCTGTCCAGGAGGCTGTACCATCAGGAGGACCATAGGAGAGAAACCTGAGGAGGCAGTGAGTGAGCAGAAGGAACCGCTGTGCTGATGTGGGCAGGAGGGCAGAAGGGCCTGATGTCTGTCGTGAGAGGAGCTGCAGGAAGGCGATGGCTGGGCTGGCTGTGCAGGGGCTGCAAGGTTGCTGGGAGCTAGAACATTCTGGGTGTGAAGGACAATGGGCCCATCCAATGGGCCCAGCCCCATTGGATGTCCTCACTCCATACCCTCCCACGCCTCCCCTTGCTGCACCTTCCTCCTGCAGCGTCCCTCTGGCCCCTCTGCTGAGAAAGCTTAACGTTGTGCTTAGTGAAGGAGATATGCAGGGAGGAATTCTTTCCATGAACGCAGAGCACGGATTGAGGGGGTGAATGTGGAGTGAGGGGAAATCCACTGACACCTGGCTTCCTTGGGGCCCTCTTCCTGCTGCACCTGTGGCCCCAGCACGTCTGTGAGGAGGCCCGGTGCCCCCTTCCCCTGGGCTGCCCTGTTGGCTTCTCCAGGCTGGCTGTCACAGGCATTGGCTCTCCTTAGAAGACCGCAGCTTCTCCTCTGGCAGCCAGGGCGGCGAGGACAGCGGTGGAGGAGGACCGTGACCCCCTGCTGCAGGACTGCGCCACAGGGACTGCGTGTGTGTGTGTGTCAGGACCCGAGCTCCTGCGGGAGAGGCACGTTTATGACTTTGACCTGATGCCCTGGGGTTGGGCGTGGCATTCTGCCGGCTCACAGAGGATGCCCTCCCCCGCCCCCCCTTCAGGCCAATGGGAGATACAAAAGGCTTGAAGGACGTGTGTTTCTGCAGGCCTGGACTATTCTCCAGGCACAGCTTGGGCAGTTCCTGGAAAGAATCTCTCTTTATCCGTGCACTTTGGGCACAAGGGCAGGTTCTGGCCTGTTGCCACGAGGGCTGGCCCCAGCTCTCGGGCTCATTTGGGGTGGGCGCGTGTGCCCTTAAAGCTGAGGCGCCACGTGCAGGTTTGGAAGGGCTGAGGCCTTCAGCACCCGTCTGCGTGGGCCCTAGCTCCTGGACATCCTGACTTTACTGATCCCAGGTCTGAGTCAGTCTGCTCCCTGGGGTGGCACCTCCTGGCTCGTATCCCCTCCGTGTCCCACTCAGCTGTTGCCTGTGGGCGTTTTGAAGGCCGAGGTTTCTCATCCTCTTTGTGTATCTCTTGCCCACGCTGTCCTTGGCCCGGGGTAGCCTCTCCATAACTTAGGCTCACCCACCAGGCCTTGGTTCCCTGGACTCGGTGGAGTTGCTGGTGCCCCCAGGCTTACCTCACAGTCGGCCCCAAAAGCTCCCTGACTCCGTCTGTGAGAGCTGACTTTCTAGACTTTCTCAGGGCCCAATTATTACTTGCCAGAAGAGGGAAGGAGGAAGATTCGTCTTGGAGCGAATGGCTGTGGGGCAAAGATAACTTTGTCTTGGAACACTTGACCGGCTGATATGGAGGGGTGGCTGTCTGTCAACTCGAGTTCTTCTCGGGGAGTTCATTTACAGACTCAGAAGGTTCCATGTGGTCCCCACTGAACTTGGTGGGACGGATTCAAACCCATGGGAAAGCCTAGCCAGAGGGGTGCACGATTTTGCCCTTTTGGATTTATAACCATCTTTGCCTTGGCAGGCAGTCATGGTCATAGCCATTTCCAGATGGGAACAGTCCACTCCTTGAGACAATCCAATTGTCCTCCCTGGAATGTAGTGCGGATGGGAGTGGGGCCGAATCCTTTGTCTTTGTTTGACAAACCCTATCCTAGCAGTTCTCAAAGTCTGGTCCCCAGACAAGCAGCTTCAGCAACACCTGGGTAGATGTGCAGATTGCCCCTCTGCCAGTGATCCAGAGACTCTTGGGGGTGGCTCCCAGCATTCTGTATTGTGAGAAGCCCCCCAGATGATTCTACCTGCTCCTGTTTGAGAACTGATGCCCTACGCAGTAGTCAGACTGGGTGGACGGAGGCCTTAATGTGCCACGAGTCCACTTTGTGCTTTCTTTTCTTTCCTTTCCTTTTCTTTTCTTTTCTTTTTTCTCTTCTCTTCTTTCTTTTCTTAACTTCCAAGGCTTCATCCCTACTCATCCCTCCATTCTTCCTGTGTGCCTTTTGAAATCACATCCATATTCCTGGCCGTAGTCACATATTCCTTCCTTCATGACACTTCCCCTCCCACTTCCGGACAGGTGCGCTTTCTCTCTCCTGATGGAGCTTGCTCTGCCTCTTCCCTCTCTATCCCTCCTCCGTTTCCCTTCCCACTCTTCTTCCCCCTCCCCTTTAGCTCTCTCTCTTTCTCTCCCTCTCAGACCTCCACTCCATATGGTCTTCCCATAGAAACACCAGCATCAATGGGCTCTTGTTAGAAATGCAGAATTGTGGCCCTGCCCCACCTACTGAATTGGAATCTGCATTTCACAAGATCTGTGATTAGGATTAGGAAGCACTGATCAAACCACTCTGAATGTACTTAAAAATAATTTTTTTACTGATTACATTTTAATAATACATTTATTAGGAAAAAAACCCCCAGTGAAATATGCAGAAGCCCAAGAGATTGACATGAACAGACTCTCTGGGGGTCATTATTCATGTACCTGTTTCACCTTTGTTCTAGGAGTAGCTATACCTGTTTTTGAGATGGGAGTCACGCTTTAAACAATAGCTAACACCAGGTCTTGCATAAAGCAGGGGTTCAGTAACTATTTCAGGACACAAAAAAAGGAATTAAGAATTTCCTACTACTATAAGGTGTTGTCTCCTTTCTAGAAGTTGGAGTCCCTGTATATTTAAAGAGGTAGATCATGGGCGCCTGGGTGGCTCAGTTGGTTAAGCGACTGCCTTTGGCTCAGGTCATGATCCTGGAGTCCCTGGATCGAGTCCCACATTGGGCTCCCTGCTCGGCACGGAGTCTGCTTCTCCCTCTGACCCTCCCCCCTCTCATGTGCTCTCTCTCATTCTCTCTCTCTCAAATAAATAAATAAAATCTTTAAAAAAAAAAAAAACAAAAACATAAAGAGGTAGATCAAGGCTATTTTGGGTTGAGCTTTTCGTGGCTGCTAGGTCTTGGTGCAGTGGCCATAACATCTGTCTGAAACCTGCACGGCCTGACCTTCCCGAGGGCCAGCGAAACTGGGGGAAAATCTGCCGCATGCAGTACCCAGGCATGGTTGAGATGCTCTGTACCAGGACACCCACTTTCTGACCTACTCTGAGAACTGTAACTGATGACATGATTGTAGGTTTTACTAGAATTTGCCAGTGGGAATGGGGGGGGTGGGGTTGCGGAGAGAGGGAATCGTCCTGCCTGCCACTCTGGCTCAGAGCCTAGGGACTAATTTAATTAATCCTGTACGGAGCTCCAGCAGCTGGTGAGAGGCAGTCCGAAGCATTCCAGAATCCACCTTTAGCCCATTCAGCCTAGGACCGCTGGCTGTGTGCCCTGTCAATCAGTAGCTGTGCCTGAGGCATGTGGCCACCCTTCTTGGCCTTTGGGAGCAGCTACAGCTCTCCAGGACCTGGTGTGGGCTCGTGGATGCCCATGGGCATCGCCTAGTAGAAATAGCTGTGACCTTGGAGTGCCAATCTCAAGGTTCTAGTGCTGTCCAGCATTTCATTTTAGCACGCTCTGTCCTGTTTGTCCAGCTTTGCTCGAGCTGGCTCAGGGAAATGCCCAGCTTGCTTCATGCGGATGCTGGTGCGCGCATCACTGTTCCCGTCCGCCAGGTGGGCGGAAACTTGGACGCTTCTCTGCTCCTTACCGACCTCTGTTGCTACGGAGTCGTGGCTCTGAAGGGGTGAGCACACGGGACCTACGGCATGAATGGTTCCTGCCTGTTCAGCCATGAGGGTGCATGAAGGTGTGTGGGACACCCAGGTGTGTTTGTGCACATGATGATCTGGGCATCTTGCTGCAAGAATAGCCGAAGTGTTAGTGGCAACCTTACAGGACACAGGACATGTTCATACACCAGTCACATCCAGTGCTACAGTATCTGCTTGGCCAGAGCCTTTCTCTTGAGCATCTGGGAATGATTATTCTCTGCCTACAACCGAAGGCAGAGAGGTGGCCATAAGACATTCGCATTTAGGTGGATTAAAAAAAATAAGCAGGCAGACGTGCTCATGTGTGCTCCGCCATGAAAATAGTAGTTATGAGGTTTTTTTCCACGAATGCCAGAGTCCCTTGACCTGAGTGTCCAGTCAGAAAGGGACCTGAGTGGAGTCCTGTCGCAGACGTGCCTCTACTCCTAACTGAAGCTGCTGCAACTGTTTCTGGGACCCAAAGAAAATTTTGATTTTGATTTTTTTTTTTAAGCCAACATTGTAGTATACTTTTCAGCTGCAGAGTATCTCCAGATCCCGAACAATGATGACTGATGACTGGTCTGAATCTACAAATTCAAAAGCTCAAAAGTGGATTTTCACTCACCAGAAAATATATACTACATTAAAAAAATGTTCATTGATTCCAAAAGCTTGATGCTGAACAATCATAGATTGAAAATTATTTCTGCATGAGTAGTTGGATTCTCCAGACTCTCGGATGAGCTAACTTAGAACAAACATAGCTGGAGCCATGTCCTGACGGTCTTTATTTTTGGTTCAGGAAGTGCACATCCTGCATCATGAGTGCGATCCCCAAATGCCCCAGACCGGCCCCAGGCTGCTATATAATGTGAATAATCCCAGAAGAGGTGGTGACTTTCTCTCTACAAACATTTACCAGACACTCATTAAAGATGACAACATGTTTGGGGGTTTTTTAGGGAATCTTACTTGAAGCACGCGGCGTCGTGAATGGAAGTGTTTCCACTTTTTCGACTTTCCCTGAGCGTGGCTGTTGGGAAGGTGGTCTTGCAGTGTCCAGAGGCTCTAGGAGAGATCTGTCTGAGGGTCACGTGGTCTTCCGCTCAGGAGCCAGGGCAGTGTTTTGTTTTGTTTTTGTTTTTTAAATTAAACACGGACCAGTTGTAATTTAGAAATACATGGATGCCTGTGGATTTTGAAATTGGATTTAAAAAGTTGTGGCCAGGAGTACAGGGCCCAGGCTTTAATTACAGCTCTCACCAGCCCTATACTTTGTCATGCGAGGTCGGGGGTGGAGCGGGGAGGCATCACCACCAGGCAGGGCTCTCATAACTGGGGCGTCAGGCATCTCATGAGGACGCTTCCTATTTGCTATGGTGACTGGAAGGAGGAAACGGGGGAGCAGTGGATGCTGACTTGGGTACCTGGGATGCTGAGTATGCTAAAGGCGGCACAAACCTCAGTGATCTGCTAAAGAGTAGAGTGTTTCGTTGAGGGGTTCCGGCTGATCACTAAACTAGGCCTGTCTGGTCACATAGTTAATGAGTTACTAAGGGAACAGAGTAGAGTCAAATAGTCTGCTGATTTCACACTGCTGGTTTTGAAAGCCTCTGGTTATTTATTTTTTTTTTTTAAAGATTTTATTTATTTGACAGAGAGACACAGCGAGAGAGGGAACACAAGCAGAGGGAGTGGGAGAGGGAGAAGCAGGCTTCCCGCTGAGCAGGGAGCCCGATGTGGGGCTCGATCCCAGGACCCTGGGATCATGACCTGAGCCGAAGGCAGACGCTTAACGACTGAGCCACCCAGGCGCCCCTGAAAGCCTCTGGTTATTGAGAATGTGTCAGGCAGAGAACATTGGTGTTCTGCACGGTTGAAACTAAATGAGGAAACTGCACATTTCATCAGAGAGCATTTAAGGAAAAAGGACCTTGGAGTCACCTGAGCCAGGGTCCAGACAGATGATGGAAAGAGTCAGGTGGACAGGTAGCCTGAGGGACCAGAAGAGCACCCCAAATAAAGGATGGATGCTGCTCAGCCCAGCCTCTCTGGGCCTGGAAGGGATGGTCCAGGGCATCTGGATCTTCCCACCCTGCAAGAGAAGCTGGGAATTTGGAATGTTATGTACAATCTCTTTTTTTAATTTTATTTATTTGATAGAGAGAGATAGTAAGAGCAGGAACACAAGCAGGGGGAGTGGGAGAGGGAGAAGCAGGCTTCCCGGCTGAGCAAGGAGCCCGATGCGGGGCTGGATCCCAGGACCCTGGGATCATGACCTGAGCCGAAGGCAGGTGCTGAACCACTGAGCCACCCAGGCGCCCCTATGTACAAACCTCTTTTAACTATTTGGCAATTAACCAAAAATATTTTAAAATGCCATGCAGGCCAAACCGAGTGCAGCGCTGAGCTGCCAGTTTGCACACCGCCGTCCGCCAGGCTCCCTCACTTTACGGGAAGCGCTAATAGGCCGGCCCCTGGTTTTGCTGCTGGCTTAGCAGTAGCCTGAGGCCTAGAGACCCGGTCTCTTGACTCTGTGGCTGATTTTCTTTTTTTCCCACGGGCCACTTTCTGGGGGTGCTGTGGATGACTGGGGTATTTAGGGTTTCCTGGCTGGCAGGCAGCTCACCCTCTAGTGTTCTTGAAAGCTCTTCCTAGAAGTCACATTCATGGCCAGCTGGACTTCCCCTGAGGTGTGGCTTCTGCTCCTGGGTGCTTATGGCACACATGCCAGGTGGGGCTGGATTCTTGGCCCATTTGTGTGTTTTCCTAGGGTATCAGGATACCTTCTCTGGGGCATGGAGTTAATACCCTGCCCTCCAATTGGACCCCAAGACACACTGGCTCGGCATGAAGAACATCACACACCAACGTGGTGGAGTAGGAAGGAGGTTCTGGGGACAGGGTGAAGAGGGCAAAGTTCCAAAAAATCCAAAGGGAGGGCGCCTGGGTGGCTCAGTTGGTTGAGCGACTGCCTTCGGCTCAGGTCATGATCCTGGAGTCCTGGGATCGAGTCCCACATCAGGCTCCCTGCTCAGCAGGGAGTCTGCTTCTCCCTCTGACCCTCCTCCCTCTCATGCTCTCTGTTTCTCATTCTCTCTCTCGCAAATAAATAAAATCTTAAACAAACAAACAAACAAACAAACAAAAACCAAAAAATCCAAAGGGATTGGGACCCCCTCCCTCCCCGCTGAGTCTCTGCTCTTGGTCCTCAGCCTAACCGGAGACTTCCACCCACTGCTCCCATCCCAACCCGGGAGCTAACATGGTATCTTTGGCACCTGTTCTAAGCAGTGTTCTAGGCCCCTGCATCAGATCACCTGGGGAAGGTGGGAAATGAGCAGTGTTCTGCCCTGCCCACCCAGACCACCCAGAATTAGAATATTGGAGTATGACCCAGAACTCCCTCCTAGACACAATTCCCAGGAGGTTATTATGTACCCAGAAGTTTAAGAAGGACTGTTCTAGGGATAGCAGAGACACTGGGCAATAGGGTCTTGTGAATCCAAGTCATGTTCTGTAGGCCTCACCGCACAGGAATATAAGCAGATCAGAGGAGTTGGCGGATCAACCAGCCCGTTCTGGCTCACAGCCCAGAACCCACGAGGCAGTGTTAAGGGGTGGTCCCAGGAATGCTTTCACTGGTGTGCAACCCGTGCTGTCACCCTGGGCCCCATGCTTGGGGGTTAATGCTCTGCTTTAAAAAAGCACATGAGGGGGTAGGGGCTGAGGCAGAGAGAGAGTCTTAAGCAGACTCTGTGCTGAGTGTGGGGCCCAGTGTGGGGCTCCATCTCATGACCCCGAGATCACAACCTGAGCCAAAACCAAGAGTTGGACACTTGACTGTGCCACCCAGGTGCCCCTTAAAACACTTTTGAAATTCTTAAGAATTTTAATTTTTGATTTTGTCTTTTAAATGAAGACTAATGGGACAACAGAGCATGTTCTGGGGGCTTAGAGCCCCTGCTCATATGTGGTTTTGCCTGCCTCTGTCTCCCCACCTCCCCAGGACAGGATCTCTGCTGTGGGCTCCCCACACCACCCACCCTTGCTGCCTGCCCAGCGACTTCCACTGTCCTCCACCCCAGCAGGAGCCTGGGTACAGGCCTATGCCTGCGTGCTGATTTGAGGGGGTGCCAGTGAGGGTCTTCACTGCCCATTAAGTGTCCCTGAGCCCAAGGAAGTGCTATAGTAAATAGAAGATTAAAAAACAACAACAACAACAAACCATCACAACACCATGACAGGTTGAAAGAGAGACTGCTGAGAAAGGAAAAAGTGTTTTTCCTGCCTTTTGAACATGGGGACCCACATTTTCAGTTTGCACTGGGGCCTTATAAATTCTATGGCAGGCCTGGATGACTCTAGGCATAAATTCTCTTCTTAGTGGATCTGTTTGACTGGTGGCTCATATTAGTGACATAATGTGATCCTTCCCCTCCACCTTCTCTTTTTCCTCATTTCCTCAACTCTTCCTTCTGATTGTAATACCCAAAGCCTTCTGTGTGTTGACAAGTATCTTTGTGTTATACATTATAATCTTTTTCTTTCAATGAATGTGAATAAAAGAATTTTGAAGAATAAAGCAATCATAAGTTAAAAATTCCCTTGTAAATTTTATGTAGGAGTTTTGCAGATTTTAAGGAGAATCAGTGCAAGCAATCATATTCGCATGGTTTCTGTAATTATGAAGGGTTCCATTTTAATGGCGTGCATTTGGTTATGTGGTTCAGCTAGTCAGGAGTGTTTTGCACTGCCTCAGTCTCGCAGGCCAAATTAGCATGGTACACCTGGGACACAGGGTTTGCTCAGGGCATGTTTGTGGAAGTGTGGGATGTGAGGATTGGATGTGCTGGTGTCTTGGTAAAAGAATTTTTATTGTTCAAAGGGATGAGCAGCTGATAACGCTAGGCCTAGTTATCTTCAGATAGAAGTTGTCACAGTCTGCGACCACGTTCTACTTGAATCCCTCTCCTCCCTTGGCTGATGGGACGGCCCTCTGGGTTTCCTCCCCTCCCTCTACTGCTCCTTCTCAGTGTCCTTGTCTTTGACTCAGTCTCTAAATGTTGGACTTCTGAGGGCTTACTCTTGTGCCTTTCTTTCCAACTCATTCTATACTCTCTTGTAGCTAAAGACACAAACTCAGAATCAGGCTGTCTGGGTTTAGTTGCCACTAAGTTTGGTGATCTTGACGGAGCTATTTGTTTTCTGGGAACCTGTGCTCCATGGGTTTATGTTGATGATCAGGTGAGAATAATAATAGTCCCTTCCCCATAGTTTGTGTGAGGATTAAATAATTCCTCGAATTCGTGTCAAGTGAATAGGAAATGTTTTCAGCGACTAAAAGTTAGATGTTTGGGCTTCTGCTTCTCACTGTAATAACTAGCTTGTGGCAGACCAATACTCCTATCCTGGACAACCAGGTAAGATTAACAGAGTACCAAAAATATCTTCTGGAAGGCACCAGAGAAGCTCCCTGGGAAGCCAAGTCCAGGGAGAGTCATTGAGGTCAGAGTCAATGAGCCTGACATCCTAAGTTGTTTTTCACCTTGATGGACTCACCAGTTCATCAGTGGCAGGCCAGAGACTATGAAGGCAAGCAGAAAGTGACTGTGAGGAGGCTGAGAAGTCAGGGAAGGCCGTTAGCAGTTTCATTGTGCTGGGGAGAAGAAAACAGAGCTCAGAGTTCACCAAGGTAGATGGATCTTAATAAACACTCTGTGCATTCAGTTGAGACCCCTCAAGATTACACCTGGAAGTAAGGGTTAACTGAAAAGAGATTAGGTCTGCAAAGACAGAGACACAGTTCTGAGAGAGCTCAATCCTTGATTGGATTATGGGATATACTCCTACAGCTTGCCAGATGCCAAGGAAAATCCTCTCTGGAGAAGGATATCACCCAGAGCCTTGAAATTTCCTTATAAACAATGATTGTAGTCGATAAAATATACATCGTATATCCAGAGACTTGGATCATAGAAATATCTATATGTGATGTAGATACTAGAGTTACCAGACATGATCATTAAAACAGTTATGATAAATACATTCAAAAAAATAGGCAAGATGGAGAATTTTAACAAAACAAAGCAGGGGAATATAATATAAAGAAGCAAATAGAAATTGTAGAAGTGAAAAATGCAAATATTAAGAATGGAGTAGATGGGTTTGACTGAAAATTAGACACAGATGAAGAGAAATTAAATGATCTGGCATATAGGTCAGTAGAAGACGTGAAGACCAATTTATGGGGAGCCAAAATGGAAAATGCAAAAAAGAGCATAATAGGCATATGGTACATGTGTCTAAAATACACGTATTGGAGTCCCAGAATGGGAGAAGGAAAATGGGATGGAAGCAACAACATTTAAAGAGATAATGGTGAAGATTTTCCAAGACCAAAAAATGATGGCAAGCCACAAGTTCAAGAAGTGCTATTTATCAGGCAAGATAAATACTAGGTAAGCCACACATAAGCACTTCGTAGTAAAACCATTGGAAATTAAGACAAAGACAACATTAAATGCAGCCTGAGAAAAATAGATTCTCTTTAAAAGAACAACAGTAAGATTGACAGCTAATGTTTCAACTGAGCTGATGTGAGCTGGAGCACCATGGGGTCACAGTTTGTGAGTACTCCAAGAAGATAACTGCTAATGTAGAATTCTGTATCCTCCAAAAATATCTTTCAAAGTGAGGGTGATATGGTACCAAAAGTACAAACATCAAAAGAAAAAATAAGTAAATTGTATTTTATCAAAATTAAAAGCATTTGTGCTTCAAAGGACAACATTGAGAAAGTGAAAAGACAACCCATAGATTGGGAGAATATTTTACAAATCACATATCCAAAAAAGGGCTTCTATCCAGAATATATAACTCAACAACAAAAAGGCAAATAACCCAATAAAAATGGGTGAAGGATTTGAATAGGCATTTCTCCATAGAAGATCCCCAAATGACCAATAATAAACACATGAAAAGATGCTCACAGTCATTAGCCATCAGGGAAATGCAAATCAAAACCACGAGATACCACTTCACATTCATTATGATGGCTATAATCTAAAAGCAAACAAGTGTTGGTGGAGTTATGGGCCAATTAACCTTCATGCATCGCTCGTGAGAATGTAAAATGGTGTAGCCCATTTGGAAAACAGTTTGGCAATTTCTTAAAAATTGTACCCAAGAGAAAATATATGTTTATATAAAAAGTTATACAGAAATGTTCACAGTAATTCATAGTAGCCAAGAAGTGGAAACAATCCAATGTCTATCAACTGAAGAATGGATAAATCAAATTTGCTATATCCATACAATGGAATATTATTTAGCAATAAAGGAAATGAAGTACTGATAAATACTATAATATGGATGAACCTGGAAAACTTTACACTAAGTGAAAAAAGCCAGCCACAAAAGACTGCATATTGTGTGATTCCATTTATGTGAAATGTCTAGAATAGGCAAATCTTTCAAGACAGAAAGTAGATTAGTGATTTCTGGGGGCTAGACGGTGGTGTGATTGTGGGAACAAGGAGTTACAGCTAATGGATATGTGGTTTCTTTTTTGGGCGATGGGAATATTTTAAAATTGATTGTTGTGATGGAGACATAACTCTGTGAATATACTACAAGCCAGGGAATTGTACACTCTGAATGAGTGAGTTATAGGATATATGAATTATATCTCGATAAAGCAGTTACCCAAAGAATAGAGGTAAAGTAAAGATGTTTCCAGAAAACAGGAACTGAAGAAATTTGTTGCCAGTATACTCTCACTGAATAAATACTAGAGAGAGTTCTTCAGGCAGAAGGAGATTATCAAAAATAGCACCACAGAAATGCAGGAAGGAATGAAGTGCAAGAGAAAAGGTAAATATGTGGATAAATTTAATGAATACTGACTGCTCAAAACAATACTATGTCACGGGGTTCAAAATACATTTCTCAATATCTCAAAAGGTATAGACCATATTAAAATGGTCTAGTGCCCTTAAATTGTCTGGGAAGTGATAATGCTCATTTTTAGTAGGTTCTTCTGACTCAGGAAGCCATGTGATTATCTGTAGGGTAAATTACTAAAAGAATTAATAAGAGTGGGTAGCTAAGGGTAAATAGAATAATAGAAAGGAAATACAAAGGATATATGGAGTAATAAAGAATAGTAGATTAATCCAAAAGATGGCAAAAAAGGAGGAAAAAGGAAACTAGAATATGTAGATTTAAACCTAAATATCAGCGATCACTTTAGGTTAACAGGCTTTGATTAAATGCTTGTATTAAAAAACTGAGGTCGTCAGGTTGCATTAAAAAACCCTAAACTATGTTCTACTTAAAAGAGACGCATCTTACACATATGGGCCCCAAATATTGTAAGTGAAAGACGGGAAGACGGTAAACCATGTGGTGCTAACCTTACGGAAGTGGTCTGGTTGTCCTAGCAACAGATGACGTCATGTTTAAGGTCAGTAACATTACTGGAGATAAGGAGGGAATCTCATACTGCTAAGAGAGTCAGGCCACTAGGAAATATCAATCAATCAATTAGATATTGACCAAATTGAAAGGAAAAAAAATTCACAGCTGTAGTGGAAAATTAATATGCCTCTCTATAGAACAAGCCAGTTATTAAAAAGCAGTGAGGATAGAAATCTGAGAATCCCACTTAACACTGTGGTTGTTGAGGACATATCCATTCCATTTACTGGGCCATCGGTGAGTTTTGAGAAATTTCAAAGAATTGAAATCATACAGAGTATGTTTTCTGACTACAGAGAAATTAAGCTGGAAATCAACAATAAAACATACTTGAAGATCTTTTTTTTAAGGTTTTATTCATTTATTTGAGAGAGAGAGAACGAGAGAGCACAAGCAGAGGGAGGGACAGAGGGAGAGGGAGAAGCAGGCTCCCCACTGAGCAGGGAGCCCGACGTGGGGCTCAATCCCAGGACCCTGGGATCATGACGTGAGCCGAAGGCAGACGTTTAACCAACTGAGCCACCCAGGCGCCCCTACTTGAAGATCCTCAAATATTTGGGAAGTATATAACACATTTCTAAATAACCCATGGATCAAAGAAGAAATCCCAGTGGAATTTAGGAAATATTGTGGACTGAAGATAATAAAAATATGAAATATGGCATATCAGATATTGTGAGCTGTAGCTAAACCTGAGAGAAGAAAATTATAGTCTAAATGCACACAATGGAAAAGTGGAAAGACTGAAAATTGTAAGATTTTAGATGCTAGAAAAAAGCAGCATTTTAAACAGAAAGAATGTAGAAGTAAGGAAACTAATCAGATAAAAAGAAAAAATGGTGGAAAAGCAATATAATCAAAAGTTTTTTCTTTGAAAAAACTAATAAATGAATGAAGGGCCTTCCCTAAACTGTGAGGAAAAAAGGAGAAAGCACAAATTAGCAATATCAGGAATGAAAAAGGGGATACCATTCCAGATCTTCAAGATACAAAGAGTTAGCTGTTGTCTTTAGGTACACCAGTACGTTTGTGAGATTTCAACTACCATGTTTGTATTTACGCCCATACCCTCCAAATCGATTTCTCTACTCAGCATCTCCACTTGTTTTAGATGTAACACGTGAACAACAAAAACCCCAATTCTATTCTGTCTCCTTGCCCCCAAGAGCTTTCCGTCTTGTGTTTCTCATGTTTGTAAAAGGTATCACTGAAAGATATTAATTTGCGGGCGCCTGGGTGGCTCAGTTGGTTAAGCGACTGCTTTCGGCTCAGGTCATGATCCTGGAGTCCCGGGATCGAGTCCCGCATCGGGCTCCCTGCTCGGCAGGGAGCCTGCTTCTCCCTCTGACCCTCCCCCCTCTCATGTGCTCTCTCTCTCTCATTCTCTCTGTCTCAAATAAATAAATAAAATCTTTAAAAAAAAAAAAAAGAAAAAGAAAAAAAAAGAAAGATATTAATTTGCTCAAACAGGAAACTCAAGATTTTGCTTCTCTCTTTTGGGTACCGATGCATCTGATCAATCCCCGTGTCGGTCTGGCTTTTCCTTCGCCCTTCCCCTCTCTTTCCCTGAATCAGCCCTCTGCCTCTTTTCTCAAGCTTCTACCATTGTCCAAACCCCCTTCAGATCTCCCCTAATTCCTGCACTGGTATCTTCATTTGTCTTCTCCCTTCCATCCCCACACTGTAAAGCTGGTCCTGTGTCCAACCCTTTACAACCATTTCATGGCTTTCCGTTGCCCTAGAATCAAGCCTAAACTCTCCTGTGGCCAGGAAGTCTCCTCTTCCAGAGCCCTTGGCTTCCTTCTTTCAGTGTCTTGACCACTCACACTCCTTCCCTGGCAGGGATTTGCATCCTTTAGCTCCCTGCTGCCCAAACCTGTCCCGCAATGAAAACAAGAACAGATACAACAAAGGTGACAAACTCATTGTCCTCATTTCCTTGAACTCCGACCAGCTGTTTGGGGATCAGCCCCATCTACAGCTGTGAGTGCTCCCTGGGCTGTCCCGATCAAGGTCGGCTCCCTAGGACATGGCACAGTGCC